>NC_044031.1:642014581-642195585 GCF_901765095.1 Microcaecilia unicolor
TTTGCATTGTGATGAAATTTGTGTGTTATGATGTCTAATGTGTGTCCTTTTTCATGTGTCGGTTGCGTATTTGGTTCTTGTAGGTCCCAGAGCTGTAGGAATTCTTTGCAGTCTTGGGTGCTTGTTGTGGTGAGATCTTCCAGGTGTAAGTTGATAGCTCCTATTATGATAAGGTTAGAGGAAGAGATACAGGTGTTCGAGATAAAGTCCATGAGGTGTGTTTGGCTATCTCGCCAGTTTCCTGGAGGTCTGTAGAGTATAACTGCGTTAAGGTGTTCCTGTAAGTTTGGGTGACTTATTCTTATGGAAGCGATTTCAAGTTGTGGCAGTATGGATTCAGCTGTGTTTGTGATGTTGAATTCAGATTTGTATATGATGGCTATTCCTCCTCCTCTTTTTCCGTTTCTTGTCCAGTGTGTGATTCTGCATCCTGGTGGACATAGTTCTAAGATTATAGGGTCTTGAAGGTTATGGACCCAGGTTTCAGTGATAAATAGGAGGTCGAGATTGTCTGCAGTAATCTAGTCTGTTATGGTTTCTGTTTTGGTTATTACTGACCTAGCGTTTGCGTATCCCATTTGGATTGAATGGTAGGGTTCGATTCGGGGCGTAGATGTCTTAATTTGTAGTAGTTGTCTGCTTTCCTGATGTCTAGTTTTGTTATGTCCTTTCTTCCCTTTCTGGTGGTTATTTCCGTATATACTTGTTTTTCCTTTTAGTTGTTTGTTGTTCTTTTGTTCTGGTGGGTTATACGTGAATTGTATATGGGGTGCATATGTTGTGGGTAGATTGGTGTGTGTATTTGGAATAGTCCATACGTGATATATTAGGGGGAGTAAGTAAATTATCATAATCAGTATGTTGGTGTTCATTTTGGCTGTTATACTGGGTCCGTAGTATGAATTTCAATTTGTGTAACAGGTGATAGCTCGTGTCGCTTTATGGTGTTATTAGATGTTTGGTAGGTCGTTTATAGAACATTTAAAAGGTCAGCTTTCAAGAATGTTTGGAAGTAGGTAGAAGTAGGTAGATAGTAGATCTGATATTGTTCCACATTCATCCAAAAGCAGCGGCTCATTCAATAATGAAGAACCCATAGAAAACTGACCAGAATAACATTGAGTTATTTCAGATACTAATTGAGGAGTAGTAGGAGGCCTGCTTCAACAGGAATCTGCTTGTTCTAACCATGCAATATTATCACTGACTAACTCCACTGGAAAGCTTCCATGTTGCTCAAAACTGCAGCTAAAACATTGAATTTTTACATAAAAAGAGTAAGAATTCAAGCAATTTCTAACTTTCAATCATATAAATAAAACTGAGATAAAATCTGTCTAATTGCATACAAATATACAGATAGACAAATACATAAAGATATTTCTGTTACATTCCCAACTCAAGAATTGAATTATGTACAATATTGCATTTCACCAAATTATACACCATCAAAGTTATGTAATTAATAGAAAGTACCTTTGTCAGTTTAACCATTTGCTATTATTCTTATGTCAGACATCAATTACAAAGAACAAAGGTGGATAATTATATAAAATGAGAAATATTAAGCAAAATAACTTTGTGTATGTTATTGTTCTATTTCAGCTGTTTTAAGAAAGAATTATATGAGGAGTTCCTGAAAGTCAGACTTTATTTCTTTATGAGACTGGCTGTGAAATTAAGTGATTCTTTGCTTACTGTTTTCTAGGTAGATTTACAGTATAGCAGCAAATTACTTACTCAAAAAGGGAGCACTTTCTGATAGAAAAGAATGATAGTACCCCTTTTCAGGTGATCAATCTGCCAAAATTATCAGATCTATTGACGAGAATAAGTTCAAATCAGTTTACTATAGAGTAAAGAAAATATAATTGAAGGAAATAAAGCATGAACATTTTAGTTACACTCATAGATGTTAAAGTAAATTGTATCAACCTTTATGTTTTATATTCATTATTTAAACCCCTTAAGCGCATTCTTGAATAAACATCTAAATTAAATTAAATATAAGAAATGATACAAAGTAATGTTTCAATACAGTGTAACAGATATGATTTACCTATTTGTTAATCTGATTTAAATCTCTGCATCCATTTCTGAGTGTTAATCTCTCAAGCCAGATCTTGATATTGTTCCACATTCATCCAAAAGCAGCAGCTCATTCAGTGATGCAGAATCCTTAGGAAACTGAGCAGAAGAACCTTGAGTTGTTTCAGATATTGGTCCAGGAGCAGTAAGAGGCTTGATTCAGCAGAATTCTGACTTCCAAGTTGCTCTAAGCTCCAGTGGCAACTGGCAAGCCTTATAATAGGCTTAGAGCTGTTGGACCTTAATTGAAGATTATGATGCCATAGTGAGCTGCAAAACGCTCTTGCCAATGTAGTGAATTTTTACACCAAGAGAGTTAGAATTCAAGCAATTCCTAACTTTGAAACATAGAGATAAAATGAAAAGAAAATCTATAGGCTAGATAAATACACACATGGAGCTAGATACATACATTCACTTTCATTCCCAAATCAGGAATACATTCTTAACATTGACATAATCCAGTTGTCTTCTTACAATCTAATTAATTTATAAATAATAATACAACAACTTATAACTGGAATTAAATTTTGGCCTCAGCTTTATTAACCATATATATATAACTCAATTCTATAACTTAAGCTTTACCCAATACATTAAATTCTTCCATTCCAATGTTAGCATTCCCAGATTGGTTTAACATTTCAGAGCCATTCGGTAACAAAACTGGCTCTCTGACTTGTCCAAAATTACCCCCTTTAGTCCATGTGACTCACGGTGCCATCAAGCCACATCTCACTCATGGCTTTAACAATATCAGAAAGATGAACTCCATCAGCACGATAAAGTCCTGCACAATCAGCAGAAATCTACTCATGCACTAAAACCAAACCTCCCATTTTACACATACATTTAGACACTTCCGCATTCACCCTATGCCGCAACCGTTCAATACCCCTAGGGTTATTTGCTCCTCTCCAAACTCTTCTAGGGAGAATATGGGACCACACAACAAGGGTATGAGGGAAATGACACATAACTGCTATCAAATCCTTTTCCATTATACGAATCAATTCAACTCCTTTTACATGACATAAATCATTACCCCCAAATGTATAGAAATTAAAACAGGTGTAGAAACTCTGCGTGCTTGAAGTAATGATGGCAACATCTGGTTTGAAGACATGCCTCGTATGGCCAACCAACGGACACGAATACCATACTCAACCAGTCCTAAATTAGGTCCCCACCTTGATTCACAAGCATGCTTATGTGCCTAGAACACATGGGAATGTCCACATATCCATACACAGATGTCAGGTGGTAATGGATCTGAAAAGGAAACTATAACAATTAACCTTCAGCATTCAGTTAGAACATTCCCGAATATACCCCTTGTATCTATTAGAATGCCATCTCCCCAAATGCTGAATAAATGCAGCAGAACCACTCTCTTTGGCTGCATGAGAAGCTGCACCAATCCTAAAATAATGTGTCCCATAATGACTAGGATCACAACCCATAGACTCTAAACTTTTTTTTTTAAACTGCTGCAAACTGATATTGAGTTAATGGCGCCCCATCTTTATGAACAAGCCACACATCCCCACCCACTGGATGCAAAGAATAACAAACTGCACATTGAACAGAGCAAAACTCCAAACACTTAGAACCCTGGAACACAATCCACATATCCCTACATTCCTGATCTGTTTTAGACCTGTGCAGATGTAAACGCAACAGCCGCTTTCCCATTATCACATCACTTCTCTGTAAACCTTCCCAACCACCTGCACTCTTATAGGATACCACCAATTCCCCCACACTGCAAGCAGCAAAAAATGCCACTTGAAATAAAGCTACTTCATACTCCGAGAAATAAATGCTCGATAACACCCTACACAGTTGTACTACCTGTTCATAAAACAAAGGAAGATGCATTCTTCTAGTACGACTTCGCAATTCAGACCTTGAATAACCACACAATACTTTACGTATAAAATATGTTCTGGTTGGATCTGCAAAACCCAGTAGTTTAGAAACAAATGCTATAACTGCCAAAGTCTGAGAAACCAATCCTAATGACCATTGACTATCTGCTGCAAATGCTATAAATCGCACAACTCCTCCCCAATAGGAAAAACAAAGTCTACTTGTAATTCTTCCAAAAAGGTTAAAAATAGACGCCATCCACCTCCATAAGCATTCCATGTGTTAGGTGCAAGGGCCCTCATCAGCAGAGCATCACAGCCACTTGAAAATTGAGCCACAAATCTTCTGACAACCCAGTCGGCTAATGGGGTCAAAGCTCTGAATCGATGCAGCTGTAGACAAGATAAAGATTCCGCAATATCATTGCAAACCCCAGGAACATGCTGAGCTGTTAACCATATATTCAATTGCAAACATTGTAATACAATTAAACGCAATAGCTCAACTAACTAAGGACATCGAGAATATTGCTTATTGATAGCCCTCACAACTGCCATATTATCTGAATAGAAAACAATAAAACGATTGCACAATCTATCCCCCCATACACACAAAGAGGGGCATAATCGAACGTCGCCAGCCAAATAGATCACCGGCGATCTATGTTGGCGGCGGCGCTAAAGCTGACCGGAACCATATTCTCGAAAAAGATGGCTGGCCATCTTTTTTTGATAATATTGCTTAGCCTGGCCAAATGCCGTGGAGTTCGCTGGGTTTGAGATGGCCGGGTTTGTTTTTCAGCGATAATGGAAAGTTATGTTGGCCATCTCAAACTCCAGCCAAATTCAAGGCATTTGGCCATGGGAGGAGACAGCATTTTTAGTGCACTGGCCCCCCTGACATGCCAGGACACCAACCAGCCACCCTAGGGGTCACTGCGGTGGACTTCAGAAAAGCTCCCATGTGCATAGCTCCCTTACTTTGGGAGCTGAGCCCCACAAACCCACTACCCACAAATGTACTGCACCCACTAAAATTGCTCCAGGGACCTGCATACAGCCTCTAGGACTTATTGCTGCTGTATAACTTTGGCACACCAGTTCACACCTGAAGATTAATCTCTCTGAAAAGTCCCTTCTTGAAATAAGCATGTTTACTCACAGTTAACTGCAGATCAGAGGTTGTGCCCCACTGGCAAAGAGTCCCCTGGTACTAAGATTAGCAGTAGGTCAGAGCTGGCACAATGGTGTACAATGCCCTCTTTCAGCACCATTCAAGGTAAGAACTATGTTCTCTAACGTGGGTAACACAGGAAAGGGAACTAAAACTGGCTTACAAAAATGGCCACTACCACATGGACTACAACAGGAAACAAAACAGGGCACACTCTGACCCAGTTAGCAGGGGGGTAAAGCACCATGGGAGCAGAGCCCAGTACCCTACACCCACCACAATGCATTGCTAATGTGACTCTGCAGGGCACCTAACAGAAAAGGTGTCACACTCACCCGAGAGCCACATCGCAACCAGGGAAAGGCTGTCAGAGGATAAAACACATTCTGCTGTCATGGAGGTGGGTACGGCATTTGAGGATGGCATACAGGCTGGCAAAAAAGGTTTTTAGTTTTTTTTTTTTGTATGGAAGGGGGTTGGTGACCACTGGGGAAGTATGGGGAGGTCATCCCTCATTCCCTCCAGTGGTCATCTGGTGAGTTGGGGCACCTTTTTGAGGCTTGGTCGTGAAAATAAAAGGACCAAGTAAAGCTGGTGAAATACTGCTTAACGCCGCTTTTTTTTTCATTATCGGCGAAAGCCAGCCATCTGGTAGCCACGCCCATGCCCGCCCATGTCCCGCCTTCGCTAATCTACCGACACGCCCCCTTGAACTATCACCGGCAAAGCGACGGGAAAGCGGCGATGCTGTCTAAAATGCTGCTTTCGATTATACCGATTTCGACGCTTTTAAGAAATCGCCGGCCATCTCCCGATTTGTGTCGGAAGATGGCCAGCGATCACTTTCGATTATAAGCTGGACATTAAGTGTATCTTTGCTTACTGTATTCTATGTAGATATAGAGAATAACAGCAAATTAATTACTCAAAAAGGGAGCACTTTCTGATAGAAAAGCAAGATAGTACCCCTTTTCAAGTGAGCAATCTGCCAAAATTATCAGAACTATTAAAAAGAATACGTTCAACTCAGATTTCTATAGAGTAAAAAAAAATTAAATTTTAGGAAATAAGGCATGAATATTTTAGTTACATTCATAGTTGATAGAGTAAACAGGTGAGCAGTATTAAGAAAAAAATATATATGAGCACTTAATGAAAGTCAGACTTATTTTCCTTGTGTCACTGGCTGTGAAATTAAGTGTATCTTTGCTTACTGTATTCTAGGTAGATATAGAGAATAACAGCAAATTAATTACTCAAAAAGGGAGCACATTCTGATAGAAATGTAAGATAGTACTCCTTTTCAAGTGATCAATCTGCCAAAATTATGAAATGAAAGTCAGACTTCTTTTCCTAGTGTCAATGGCTGTGAAATTAAGTGTATCTTTGCTTACTGTATTCTAGATAGATATAGAGAATAACAGCAAATTAATTATTCAAAAAGGGAGCACTTTCTGGTAGAAAAGCAAGATAGTACCCCCTTTCAAGTGAGCAATCTGCCAAAAATATTAGAACTATTGAAAAGAATAAGTTCAGATCAGTTTTCTATAGAGTAAAAATAAATAAATTTTAGAAAATAAAGCATGAATATTTAGTTACACTCCTAGTTGTTAGAGTAAACAGCTGAGCAGTATAAAGAAAAAAAAATATGAGGAGTTAATGAAAGTCAGACTTATTTTCCTGGTGTCAATGGCTGTGAAATTAAGTGTATCTTTGCTTACTGTATTCTATGTAGATATAGAGAATAACAGCAAATTAATTACTCAAAAAGGGAGCACTTTCTGATAGAAAAAAAAGATTGTACCCCTTTTCAAGTGTGCAATCTGCCAAAATTATTAGAACTATTGAAAAGAATAAGTTCAAATCAGTTTTCTATAAAGAAAAATTAATTTAAATTAAAGAAAATAAAGCATGAACATTTTAGTTACACTCATACTTCTAAGAGTAAACAGGTCAGCAGTATTAAGAAAAAATTATATGAGTAGTTCCTGAAAGTCAGACTTAAATTCCTTAAATGACTGTCAGTGAATGTAAGTGTTTCTTTGCTTACTGTATTCTAGGCAGATGTAGAGAATAACAGCAAATTAATTACTCAAAAAGGGAGCACTTTCTGATAGAAAAGCAAGATAGTACCCTTTTCAAGTGTGCAATCTGCCAAAATTATTAGAACTATTGAAAAGAAGAAGTTCAAATCAGTTTTCTATAAAGAAAAATTAATTTAAATTAAAGAAAATAAAGCATGAACATTTTAGTTACTCATAACTTTGAACGATATGATGAAAATGATGAGAAAATATATAGCTAGATAAATACATACATAGATACTGCTATTTCAACATATAACCAAATCAGAAATTCATTCTCTATATACCATGTTGCAGTCTTTAAATGATACAACCACAAAGGAGGCACTTTCTGGAATTCACAGAAAGAGTGTACCTCTTTGTCAGGTTAACCGTGTGCTCTTATTCTCAAGACAGACTTCACAAACAAAAAACTAAGGTGGGCGGTTATCTAAAATGAGAAATATCAAGCAAACTAAATTTGTTCAAGTCCTCCACAGCACATGGTGGGAGAGCTGGGCACCTAGGGCGGAGGCCCTGAGTGGATCGGGGTGGACCTGGGAATCACCCCGGATATAGCTGTGAGGAAATGCAGAAGGGCTGCAAGTCCTCCACAGCACCTAGTGGGAGCGCTTGGCACCTAGAGCGGAGGCCCTGAGTGGATCGGAGTGGACCTGGGAGTCACCCTGGAGAAGGCGGTAAAGGATATGCAGATGAGCTGCAAGTCCTCCACAGACTTATTTTCCATGTGTCACTGGCTGTGAAATTAAGTTTATCTTTGCTTACTGTTTTCTAGGTAGATATAGAGAATAACAGCAAATTAATTACACAAAAATGGAGCACTTTCTGATAGAAATGTAAGATAGTACTCCTTTTCAAGTGATCAATCTGCCAAAATTATGAAATGAAAGTCAGACTTCTTTTCCTGGTGTCAATGGCTGTGAAATTAAGTGTATCTTTGCTTACTGTATTCTAGGTAGATATAGAGAATGACAGCAAATTAATTACTCAAAAAGGGAGCACTTTCTGATAGAAAAAAAAAAGATTGTACCCCTTTTCTAGTGAGCAATCTGCCAAAATTATTAGAACTATTGAAAAGAATAAGTTCAAAACAGTTATCTATAAAGAAAAATAAAATTAAAGAAAATAAAGCATGAACATTTTAGTTACACTCATACTTGTTAGAGTAAACAGGTGAGCAGTTTTAAGAAAAAATTATGTGAGTAGTTTTTGAAAGTCAGACTTAAATTCTTTGAATGACTGTCAGTGAATTTCTTTGTTTACTGTATTCTAGGCAGAAGTAGAGAATAATAGCAAATTAATTACTCAAAAAGGGTGCACTTTCCGATAGAAAAGAAAGATAGTACCCCTTTTCAATTGAGCAATCTGCCAAAATTATCAGAACTATTGAAAAGAATAAGTTCCAATCAGTTTTCTATAGAGTAAAAAAAATTAAATTTTAGTTAATAAAGCATGAATATTTTAGTTACAGTCATAGTTAGAGTAAACAGGTCAGCAGTATTAAGAAAAAAATATATGAGCACTTAATGAAAGTCAGACTTATTTTCCTGGTGTCACTGGCTGTGAAATTAAGTGTTTCTTTGCTTACTGTATTCTAGGTAGATATAGAGAATAACAGCAAATTAATTACTCAAAAAGGGAGCACTTTCTGGTAGAAAAGCAAGATAGTAACCCCTTTCAAGTGAGCAATCTGCCAAAAATATTAGAACTATTGAAAAGAATAAGTTCAAATCAGTTTTCTATAGAGTAAAAAAAAATAAATTTTAGGAAATAAAGCATGAATATTTAGTTACACTCATAGTTGTTAGAGTAAACAGGTGAGCAGTATAAAGAAAAAAAATATGTGGAGTTAAAGAAAGTCAGAATTATTTTCCTGGTGTCAATGGCTGTGAAATTAAGTGTATATTTGCTTACTGTATTCTAGGCAGATGTAGAGAAAAACAGCAAATTAATTACTCAAAAAGGGAGCACTTTCTGATATAAAAAGAAGATTGTTCCCCTTTTCAAGTGTGCAATCTGCCAAAATTATTAGAGCTATTGAAAAGAATAAGTTCAAATCAGTTTTCTATAAAGAAAAATTAAATTAAAGAAAATAAGGCATGAACATTTTAGTTACACTCATACTTGTTATAGTAAACAGGTCAGCAGTATTAAGAAAAAATTATATGAGTTGTTCCTGAAAGTCAGACTTAAATTCCTTAAATGACTATCAGTGAATTTAAGTGTTTCTTTGCTTACTTTATTCTAGGCAGATGTAGAGAAAAACAGCAAATTAATTACTCAAAAAGGGAGCACTTTTTCATAGAAAAAAAAGATAGTACCCCTTTTCAAGTGAGCAATATGCCAAAATTACCAGAACTATTGGAAAGAATCAGTTCAAATCAGTTTTCTATAGAGTACAGAAAATTAATTTAAAGGAAATAAAGCATGAACATTTTAGATACATTCATACCTTTGAAAGATCTGAGGACGGTGTAAGCGGTTGACCCTAAAAATGTCTGTGATTGGAATTCTGATAAAGGGAATGTAAAATATTTTTATCAGTTTTTCCAATGAAATATCTTGTGGAAGGGATAGCATAGGGATGAACAATTATACATTATTTTTACCTGGGTGAGTTAGTGAAAAAAGTACTAAGATTAGAGATAGACTGAATTTTAAAGAGCTGTTGTATTAGGTAAATGGTAAGGTCACCCCGGAGAAGGCTGTAAAGGATATGCAGAAGAGCTGCAAGGCCTACACAGCACCTGAAAGGCTGCCGATGGTAGAGCTGGACACCTCTAATCTGAGGAAAAGGTTTACCAGGGGTTAGGCAAAAGCCAGCATTCCTCCCCCTGAGGGTCGCCTGATCCTAGCCAAAATCAACTTGAAACCCTGGCACCTGGAGCTTGGCCCTGGGAAGATCAGGGTGGACATGGTAGTCACCCCGGATACAGCTGTGAGGAAATGCAGAAGGGCTGCAAGTCCTCCACAGCACCTGGTGGGAGCGCTGGGTACCTAGAGTGGAGGCCCTGAGTGGATCGGAGTGGACCTGGGAGTCACCCCGGAGAAGACTGTAAAAGATATGCAGATGACCTGCAAGTCCTCCACAGCACCTGAAAGGCAGCCGGTGGTAGAGCTGGGCACCTCTCAGCTCAGGAAAAGGCTTACCAGGGGTTAGGCCGAAGCCAGCATTCCTCCCCCTGAGGGTCGACCAATCCTAGCCAAAAAGCACCTGGAAACTCTGGCACCTGGAGCGAGGGCCCTCGGAAGATCGGGGTGGATTTGGGAGTCACCCCGGATATAGCTGTGAGGAAATGCAGAAGGGCTGCAAGTCCTCCACAGCACCTGGTGGGAGCGCTGGGCACCTAGAGCGGAGGCCCTGAGTGGATCGGAGTGGACCTGGGAGTCACCCCGGAGAAGGCTGTAAAGGATATGCAGATGAGCTGCAAGTCCTCCACAGACTTATTTTCCAGGTGTCAATGGCTGTGAAATTAAGTGTATCTTTGCTTACTGTATTCTAGATAGATATAGAGAATAACAGCAAATTAGTTACTCAAAAAGGGAGCACTTTCTGATAGAAAAGCAAGATAGTACCCCCTTTCAAGTGAGCAATCTGCCAAAAATTACTACAACTATTGAAAAGAATAAGTTCAAATCAGTTATCTATAAAGAAAAATTAAATTAAAGAAAATAAAGCATGAATATTTAGTTACACTCATAGTTGTTAGAGTAAACAGGTCAGCAGTATTAAGAAAAAATTATATGAGTAGTTCCTGAAAGTCAGACTTAAATTCCTTAAATGATTGTCAGTGAATTTAAGTGTTTCTTTGCTTACTGTATTCTAGGCAGATGTAGAGAATAACAGCAAATTAATTACTCAAAAAGGGTGCACTTTCCAATAGAAAAGAAAGATAGTACCCCTTTTCAAGTGAGCAATCTGCCAAAAATACGAGAACTATTGAAAAGAATAAGTTCAAATCAGTGTTCTATAGAGTAAAAAAAAATAAATTTTAGGAAATAAAGCATGAATATTTAGTTACACTCATAGTTGTTAGAGTAAACAGGTTAGCAGTATAAAGAAAAAAAACATGAGGAGTTAATGAAAGTCAGACTTATTTTCCTGGTGTCACTGGCTGTGAAATTAAGTGTTTCTTTGCTTACTGTATTCTAGGTAGATACAGAGAATAACAACAAATTAATTACTCAAAAAGGGAGCACTTTCTGATAGAAAAGCAAGATAGTACCCCTTTTCAAGTGAGCAATCTGCCAAAATTATTAGAACTATTGAAAAGAAGAAGTTCAAATCAGTTTTCTATAAAGATAAATTAATTTAAAGAAAATAAAGCATGAACATTTTAGTTACACTCATACTTGTTAGAGTAAACAGGTCAGCAGTATTAAGAAAACATTATGAGTAGTTCCTGAAAGTCAGACTTAAATTCCTTAAATGACTATCAGTGAATTTAAGTGTTTCTTTCCTTACTGTATTCTAGGCAGATGTAGAGAATAACAGCAAATTAATTACTCAAAAAGGGAGCACTTTCTGATAGAAAAGCAAGATAGTACCCCTTTTCAAGTGAGCAATCTGCCAAAATTATTAGAACTATTGAAAAGAATAAGTTCAAATCAGTTTTCTATAAAGAAAAATTAATTTAAATTAAAGAAAATAAGGCATGAACATTTTAGTTACTCATAACTTTGAAAGATATTATGAAAATGATGAGAAAATATATAAGCTAGATAAATACATACATAGATACAGCTATTTCAACATATAACCAAATCACAAATTCATTCTCTATATACCATGTTGCAGTCTTTAAATGATACACCCACAAAGGAGGCACTTTCTGGAATACACAGAAAGAGTGTACCTCTTTGTCAGGTTAACCGTGTGCTCTTATTCTCAAGACAAACTTTACAAACAAAAAACTAAGGTGGCCGGTCATCTAAAATGAGAAATATCAAGCAAACTAAATTTGTTCAAGTCCTCCACAGCACCTGGTGGGAGAGCTGGGCAACCAGGGCGGAGGACCTGAGTAAATCAGGGTGGACCTGGGCATCACCCGGATATAGCTGTGAGGAAATGCAGAAGGGCTGCTAGTCCTCCATAGTACCTGGTGGGAGCACTGGGCACCTAGAGCAGAGGCCCTGAGTGAATCGGAGTGGACCTGGGAGTCACCCCGGAGAAGGCTGTAAAGGATATGCAGATGAGCTGCAAGTCCTCCACAGCACCTGAAAGGCAGCCGGTGGTAGAGCTGGGCACCTCTCAGCTGAGGAAAAGGCTTACCAGGGGTTAGGCCGAAGCCAGCATTCCTCCCCCTGAGGGTCGACTAATACTAGCCAAAAAGCACCTGAAAACTCTGGCACCTGGAGCGAGGGCCCTAGGAAGATGAGGGTGGACCTGGGAGTCACCCCGGATACAGCTGTGAGGAAATGCAGAAGGGCTGCAAGTCCTCCACAGCACCTGGTGGGAGCGCTGGGCACCTAGAGCGGAAGCCCTGGGTGGATCAGAGAAGTCCTGGGAGTCACCCCGGAGAAGACTGTAAAGGATATGCAGATGACCTGCAAGTCCTCCACAGCACCAGAAAGGCAGCCGTTTGTAGAGCTGGGCACCTGTCAGCTGAGGAAAAGGCTTACCAGGGGTTAGGCCAAAGCCAGCATTCCTCCCCCTGAGAGTCGCCTAATCCTAGCCAAAAAGCACCTGGAATCTCTGGCACCTGGAGTGAGGGCCCTAGGAAGATCGGGGTGGATTTGGGAGTCACCCCGGATACAGCTGTGAGGAAATGCAGAAGGGCTGCAAGTCCTCCACAGCACCTGGTGGGAGCGCTGGGCAACTAGAGTGGAGGCCCTGAGTGGATCGGAGTGGACCTGGGAGTCACCCCGGAGAAGGCTGTAAAGGATATGCAGATGAGCAGCAAGTCCTCCACAGACTTATTTTCCAGGTGTCAATGGCTGTGAAATTAAGTGTATCTTTGCTTACTGTATTCTATGTAGATATAGAGAATAACAGCAAATTAATTACTCAAAAAGGGAGCACTTTCTAATAGAAAAAAAAGATAGTACCCCTTTTCAAGTGAGCAATCTGCCAAAATTATTAGAACTATTGAAAAGAATAAGTTCAAATCAGTTTTCTATAGAGTAAAAAAATAAATTTTAGGAAAAAAAGCATGAATAGTTGTTAGAGTAAACAGGTCAGCAGTACTAAGAAAAAATTATATAAAGAGTTCCTGAAATTCAGACTTCAATTCCTTAAGAGACGGTGAACTTGTTTCTTTGCTTACTGTATTTCAGCTAGATATAGAGAATAACAGCAAATTAATTACTCAAAAAGAGAGCACTTTCTGATAGAAAAAAAAGATTGTACCCCTTTTCAAGTGAGCAATCTGCCAAAATTTTCAGAACTATTGAAAAGAAAAAGTTCAAATCAGTTATCTATAGAGCAAAGAAAATTAATTTAAAAGAAATAAAGCATGAACATTTTAGTCACACTCATAACTTTGAAAGATCTGAGGACGGTGTAAGCAGTTGTCCCTATAAATGTATGTGATTGGAATTCTGATAAAGGGAATGTAAAATATTTTTATCAGTTTTTTAATGAATTATCTTGTGGAAGGGATAGCATAGGGATGAACAATTATACATTATTGTTACCTGGGTGAGTTAGTGCAAAAAAGTACTAAGATTAGAGATAGACTGAATTTTAAGAGCTGTTGTATTAGGTAAATGGTAGGGTTTTCCTTCTTTTCATTTATTAAAGCTTAGTGTAGTAGGTATTCAGGTTCTGGGTTCCTGCTTCCTGGCAAAAATTTAAAAAACTACTGAGGTGGTTGAACAAAACAGGAGGAGCGACACCAGAATAACAAGTGCACCAATGTCAAGAAAGACCAAAGGTTTTGCATGCAAGAAAGTTCAGCAAAATACAGCTAAGTACACGCATCACAGTCTACAACTGTTCAGGGACACTACATTTAGAATTATATATTTACCTGGAAATTGATGCGTTTGCTCATTTTAAAGTGGGGAAGTTTGATCCCTGAAAAAGAAAAGTGACACAAAGAATCAATTCTTTGATGGGATTATTAGTTGAAATAAATTCTAAGTAACAACATAATTAAGCAGCATTTATACTTATCTGATAGATTTTGATGAAGGCTTGGATAAATGAAGATTAGTAGTTAGAGGTAGACATGTTGTCTACAATTTAAAGGAAAAGTTGCAGTTTACATTTGCTTATTCTTATAATACAATATAAAACTGTTTGCATTTTGGAATTTGTATTTATATATGATTGAACATATAAATATTACGTTTTAAATACAGCTGTTTATTAAAAGAGAAACTATTTATTGCAAGTATTTAAAGAACCCATCTGGTGCAATAAATTATTTCAATTTAATTCATTATTTAGTGTGCAACATTGTTATTATTACAATTCTGAACATCAAGGGAAATTCGACTAACATTCAAAGTTGCACACTCTATAGTTAAAAGAATTTCTAAATTTTTCTGTAAAACTTCACAATGGTGAATGTGGGCGTGGGGAACCCCTGATCCGTGATCGGAACATCCAATCACCCTATTTGCACCTCATCATTTGTAGTAGTTGTACATTACACTCATAGTTGTTAGAATAAACAGATCAGCAGTATTAAGAAAAAATTATATGAGGAGTACCTGAAAGTCAGTCTTAAATTCCTTAAGAGTCCGTCTTTGAATTTAAGTGTTTCTCTGCTTAATATATTCTAGGTAGATCTAGAGAATAACAGCAAATTAATTACTCAAAAAGGGAGCACTTTCTGATAGACAGGAAAGATAGTTCCCCTTTTCAGGTGAGCAATCTGCCCAAATTATCAGAACTATTGAAAAGAATAAGTTCAAATCAGTTTTCTATAGAGTAAACAAAATTAAATTAAAGGAAAAAAAGCATGAACATTTTAGATACACTCATAACTTTGAAAGATATGATGAAAGTGAAGTGAAAATATATAATAACCGTTTGCTTTTATTCTCATGACAGATCTGGGTGGACTAGTTTTCTATAGTGTAAAAAAATTAAATTTTAGGAAATAAAGGATGATTATTTTAGTTACACTCATAGTTGTTAGAGTAAAGAGGTCAGCAGTATTAAGAAAAATTATATGAGTAGTACCTGAAAGTCAGACTTAAATTCATTAAATGATTGTCAGTGAATTTAAGTGTTTCTTTGCTTACTGTATTCTAGGCAGATGCAGAGTAATTACTCAAAAAGGGAGCATTTTCTGATAGAAAAAAAAAGATAGTACCCCTTTTCAAGTGAGCAATCTGCCAAAATTATTAGAACTATTGAAAAGAATAAGTTGATATCAGTTTTCTATAAAGTAAAAAAAATTAAATTTTAGGAAATAAAGCATGAATATTTTAGTTACACTCCTAGTTGTTAGAGTAAACAGGTGAGCAGTATAAAGAAAAAAAATATGAGGAGTTAAAGAAAGTCAGAATTATTTTCCTGGTGTCAATGGCTGTGAAATTAAGAATCCCCGCTTACTATATTCTAGGTAGATAGAGAATAACAGCAAATTAATTACTCAAAAAGAGAGCACTTTCTGATAGAAAAAAAAGATTGTACCCCTTTTCAAGTGAGCAATCTGCCAAATTTATTAGAACTATTGAAAAGAATAAGTTCAAATCAGTTTTCTTTAAAGAAAAATTAAATTAAATTCAAGAAAATAAAGCATGAACATATTAGTTACACTCATACTTGTTAGAGTAAACAGGTCAGCAGTATTAAGAAAAAATTATGAGTAGTTCCTGAAAGTCAGACTTAAATTCCTTAAATGACTGTCAGTGAATTTAAGTGTTTCTTTGCTTACTGTATTCTAGGCAGATGTAGAGAATAACAGCAAATTAATTACTCAAAAAGGAGGCCCTGAGTGGATCGGGGTGGACCTGGACATCACCCTGGATATAGCTGTGAGGAAATGCAGAAGGGCTGCTAGTCCTCCACAGTACCTGGTGGGAGCACTGGGCACCTAGAGCAGAGGCCCTGAGTGGACCGGAGTGGACCTGGGAGTCACCCCGGAGAAGGCTGTAAAGGATATGCAGATGAGCTGCAAGTCCTCCTCAGCACCTGAAAGGCAGCCGGTGTTAGAGCTGGGCACCTCTCAGCTGAGGAAAAGGCTTACCAGGGGTTAGGCCAAAGCCAGCATTCCTCCCCCTGAGGGTCGACTAATCCTAGCCAAAAAGCACATGGAAACTCTGGCACCTGGAGCGAGGGCCGTAGGAAGATGAGGGTGGACCTGGGAGTCACCCCGGATACAGCTGTGAGGAAATGCAGAAGGGCTGCAAGTCCTCCACAGCACCTGGTGGGAGGAGCGCTGGGCACCTAGAGTGGAGGCCCTGGGTGGATCGGAGAAGTCCTGGGAGTCACCCCGGAGACGACTGTAAAGGATATGCAGATGACCTGCAAGTCCTCCACAGCACCAGACAGGCAGCAGGGTGTAGAGCTGGGCACCTCTCAGCTGAGGAAAAGGCTTACCAGGGGTTAGGCCGAAGCCAGCATTCCTCCCCCAGAGGGTCGACTTATCCTAGCCAAAAAGCACCTGGAAACTCTGGCTCCTGGAGCGAGGGCCGTAGGAAGATCAGGGTGGACCTGGGAGTCACCCCGGATACAGCTGTGAGGAAATGCAGAAGGGCAGCAAGTCCTCCACAGCACCTGGTGGGAGCGCTGGGCACCTAGAGCGGAGGCCCTGGGTGGATCAGAGAAGTCCTGGGAGTCACCCCGGAGAAGACTGTAAAGGATATGCAGATGACCTGCAAGTCCTCCACAGCACCAGAAAGGCAGCCGTTTGTAGAGGTGGGCACCTCTCAGCTGAGGAAAAGGCTTACCAGGGTTTAGGCCAAAGCCAGCATTCCTCCCCCTGAGGGTCGCCTAATCCTAGCCAAAAAGCACCTGGAAACTCTGGCACCTGGAGCGAGGGCCCTAGGAAGATCGGGGTGGATTTGGGAGTCACCCCGGATACAGCTGTGAGGAAATGCAGAAGGGCTGCAAGTCCT
Source organism: Microcaecilia unicolor (assembly GCF_901765095.1). NCBI lineage: Eukaryota > Metazoa > Chordata > Amphibia > Gymnophiona > Siphonopidae > Microcaecilia > Microcaecilia unicolor. The sequence goes on from NC_044031.1 coordinate 642,031,816, forward strand.
CCACAGCAACTGGTGGGAGCGCTGGGCACCTACAGTGGAGGCCCTGAGTGGATCGGAGTGGACCTGGGAGTCACCCCGGAGAAGGCTGTAAAGGATATGCAGATGATCTGCAAGTCCTCCACAGACTTATTTTCCAGGTGTCAATGGCTGTGAAATTAAGTGTATCTTTGCTTACTGTATTCTATGTAGATATAGAGAATAACAGCAAATTAATTACTCAAAAAGGGAGCACTTTCTGATAGAAATGCAAGATAGTACCCTTTTTCAAGTGAGCAATCTGCCAAAATTATTAGAACTATTGAAAAGAATAATTTCAAATCAGTTTTCTATAGAGTAAAAAAATAAATTTTAGGAAATAAAGCATGAATAGTTGTTAGAGTAAACAGGTCAGCAGTACTAAGAAAAAATTATATAAAGAATTCCTGAAATTGAGACTTCAATTCCTTAAGAGACTGTGAACTTCTTTCTTTGCTTACTGTATTTCAGCTAGATATAGAGAATAACAGCAAATCAATTACTCAAAAAGGGTGCACTTTCCAATAGAAAAAAAAAGATAGTACCCCTTTTCAAGTGAGCAATCTGCCAAAATTATCAGAACTATTGAAAAGAATAAGTTCAAATCAGTTATCTATAGAGCAAAGAAAATTAATTTAAAAGAAATAAAGCATGAACATTTTAGTCACACTCATAACTTTGATAGATCTGAGGACGGTGTTAGCGGTTGTCCCTATAAATGTCTGTGATTGGAATTCTGATAAAGGGAATGTAAAATATTTTTATCAGTTTTTCTAATTTAATATCTTGTGGAAGGGATAGCATAGGGATGAACAATTATACATTATTGTTACCTGGGTGAGTTAGTGCAAAAAAGTACTAAGATTAGAGATAGACTGAATTTTAAGAGCTGTTGTATTAGGTAAATAGTAGGGTTTTCCTTCTTTTCATTTATTAAAGCTTAGTGTAGTAGGTATTCAGGTTCTGGGTTCCTGCTTCCTGGCAAAAATTTAAAAAACTACTGAGGTGGTTGAACAAAACAGGAGGAGTGACACCAGAATAACAAGTGCACCAATGTCAAGAAAGACAAAAGGTTTAGCATGCAAGAAAGTTCAGCAAAATACAGCTAAGTACACGCATCACAGTCTACAACTGTTCAGGGCTACTACATTTAGAATTATATATTTACCTGGAAATTGATGCGTTTGCTCATTTTACTGTATTCTAGGCAGATGTAGAGAATAACAGCAAATTTATTCCTCAAAAAGGGACCACTTTCTGATAGAAAAGCAAGATAGTACCCTTTTCAAGTGTGCAATCTGCCAAAATTATTAGAACTATTGAAAAGAATAAGTTCAAATCAGTTTTCTATAGAGTAATTTAAAGAAAATAAAGCATGAACATTTTAGTTACACTCAAACTTGTTAGAGTAAAGAGGTCAGCAGTATTAAGAAAAATTATATGAGTAGTTCCTGAAAGTCAGACTTAAATTCCTTAAATGACTGTCAGTGAATTTAAGTGTTTCTTTGCTTACTGTATTCTACGTAGATAGAGAATAACAGCAAATTAATTACTCAAAAAGGGAGCACTTTCTGATAGAAAAGCAAGATAGTACCCCTTTTCAAGTGAGCAATCTGCCAAAATTATTAGAACTATTGAAAGAAATCAGTTCAAATCAGTTTTCTATAGAGTAATTTAAAGGAAATAAAGCATGAACATTTTAGATACACTCATAACTTTGAAAGATCTGAGGACGGTGTAAGCGGTTTACACTAAAAATGTCTGAGATTGGAATTCTGATAAAGGGAATGTAAAATATTTTTATCAGTTTTTCTAATTTAATATCTTGTGGAAGGGATAGCATAGGGATGAACAATTATACATTATTGTTACCTGGGTGAGTTAGTGCAAAAAAGTACTAAGATTAGAGATAGACTGAATTTTAAGAGCTCTTGTATTAGGTAAATGGTAGGGGTTTCCTTCTTTTCATTTATTAAAGCTTAGTGTAGTAGGTATTCAGGTTCTGGGTTCCTGCTTCCTGGCAAAAATTTAAAAAACTACTGAGGTGGTTGAACAAAACAGGAGGAGCGACACCAGAATAACAAGTGCACCAATGTCAAGAAAGACCAAAGGTTTTGCATGCAAGAAAGTTCAGCAAAATACAGCTAAGTACACGCATCACAGTCTACAACTGTTCAGGGACACTACATTTAGAATTATATATTTACCTGGAAATTGATGCGTTTGCTCATTTTAAAGTGGGGAAGTTTGATCCCTGAAAAAGAAAAGTGACACAAAGAATCAATTCTTTGATGGGATTATTCGTTGAAATAAATTCTAAGTAACAACATAATTAAGCAGCATTTATACTTATCTGATAGATTTTGATGAAGGCTTGGATAAATGAAGATTAGTAGTTAGAGGTAGACATGTTGTCTACAATTTAAAGGAAAAGTTGCAGTTTATTTGCTTATTCTTATAATACAATATAAAACTGTTTGCATTTTGGAATTTGTATTTATATATGATTGAACATATAAATATTACGTTTTAAATACAGCTGTTTATTAAAGGAGAAACTATTTATTGCAAGTATTTAAAGAACCCATCTGGTGCAATAAATTATTTCAATTTAATTCATTTAGTGTGCAACATTGTTATTATTACAATTCTGAACATCAAGTGAAATTCGACTAACATTCAAAGTTGCACACTCTATAGTTAAAAGAATTTCTAAATTTTTCTATAAAACTTCACAATGGTGAGTGTGGGCGTGGGGAACCCCTGATCCGTGATCGGAACATCCAATCACCCTATTTGCACCTCATCATTTGTAGGAGTTGTACATTACACTCATAGTTGTTAGAATAAACAGATCAGCACTATTAAGAAAAAATTATATGAAGAGTACCTGAAAGTCAGTCTTAAATTCCTTAAATGACTATCAGTGAATTTAAGTGTTTCTTTGCTTACTGTATTCTAGGCAGATGTAGAGAATAACAGCAAATTAATTACTCAAAAAGGGAGCACTTTCAGATAGAAAAAAAAGATTGTACCCCTTTTCAAGTGAGCAATCTGCCAAAAATATCAGAACTATGCAAAAGAATAAGTTCAAATCAGTTTTCTATAGAGTAAAAAAAAATAAATTTTAGGAAATAAAGCATGAATATTTAGTTACACTCATAGTTGTTAGAGTAAACAGGTCAGCAGTATTAAGAAAGAAATATATGAGCAGTTTATGAAAGTCAGACTTATTTTCCTGGTGTCACTGGCTGTGAAATTAAGTGTTTCTTTGCTTACTGTATTCTACGTAGATAGAGAATAAAGCAAATTAATTACTCAAAAAGGGGGCACTTTCTGATAGAAAAGCTAGATAGTACCCCTTTTCAAGTGAGCAATTTGCCAAAATCTCAAAACTATTGATAAGAATAAGTTCCATCAGTTTTCTATAGAGTAAAAAAAATTAAATTTAGTTAATAAAGCATGAATATTTTAGTTACACTCATAGTTGTTAGAGTAAACAGGTGAGCAGTATAAAGAAAAAAAACATGAGGAGTTAATGAAAGTCAGACTTATTTTCCTGGTGTCACTGGCTGTGAAATTAAGTGTTTCTTTGCTTACTGTATTCTACGTAGATAGAGAATAAAGCAAATTAATTAATCAAAAAGGGGGCACTTTCTGATAGAAAAAAAAAAGATTGTACGCCTTTTCAAGTGAGCAATCTGCCAAAATTACTACAACTATTGAAAAGAATAAGTTCAAATCAGTTATCTATAAAGAAAAATTAAATTAAATTAAAGAAAATAAAGCATGAATATTTAGTTACACTCATTGTAGTTAGAGTAAACAGGTCAGCAGTATTAAGAAAAAATTATATGAGTAGTTCCTGAAAGTCAGACTTAAATTCCTTAAGTGACTGTCAGTGAATTTGTGATTCCTTGCTTACTGTATTCTAGGCAGATGTAGAGAATAACAGCAAATTAATTACTCAAAAAGGGTGCACTTTCCAATAGAAAAGCAAGATAGTACCCCCTTTCAAGTGAGCAATCTGTCCAAAAATATTAGAACTATTGAAAATAATAAGTTCAAATCAGTTTTCTATAGAGTAAAAAAAATAAATTTTAGGAAATAAAGCATGAATATTTAGTTACACTCATAATTGTTAGAGTAAACAGGTCAGCAGTATAAGAAAGAAAATATATGAGCAGTTAATGAAAGTCAGACTTATTTTCCTGGTGTCACTGGCTGTGAAATTAAGTGTTTCTTGCTTACTGTATTCTACGGTATATAGAGAATAACAGCAAATTAATTACTCAAAAAGGGAGCACTTTCTGATAGAAAAGCAAGATAGTACCCCTTTCAAGTGAGCAATCTGCCAAAAATACTAGAACTATTGAAAAGAATAAGTTCAAAGCAGTTTTCTATAGAGTAAAAAAAATAAATTTTAGGAAATAAAGCATGAATATTTAGTTACACTCATAGTAGTTAGAGTAAACAGGTCAGCAGTATTAAGAAAAAATTATATGAGTAGTTCCTGAAAGTCAGACTTAAATTCCTTAAATGACTGTCAGTGAATTTATGTGATTCCTTGCTTACTGTATTCTAGGCAGATGTAGAGAATAACAGCAAATTAATTACTCAAAAAGGGAGCACTTTCCAATAGAAAAGAAAGATAGTACCCCTTTTCAAGTGAGCAATCTGCCAAAAATACGAGAACTATTGAAAAGAATAAGTTCAAATCAGTTTTCTATAAAGAAAAATTAAATTAAAGAATATAAAGCATGAACATTTTAGTTACACTCATACTTGTTAGAGTAAACAGGTCAGCAGTATTAAGAAAAAATTATATGAGTAGTTCCTGAAAGTCAGACTTAAATTCCTTAAATGACTATCAGTGAATTTAAGTGTTTCTTTCCTTACTGTATTCTAGGCAGATGTAGAGAATAACAGCAAATTAATTACTCAAAAAGGGAGCACTTTCTGATAGAAAAGCAAGATAGTACCCTTTTCAAGTGTGCAATCTGCCAAAATTATTAGAACTATTGAAAAGAAGAAGTTCAAATCAGTTTTCTATAAAGAAAAATTAATTTAAATTAAATAAAATAAAGCATGAACATTTTAGTTACTCATAACTTTGAAAGATATGATGAAAATGATGAGAAAATATATAGCTAGATAAATACATACATAGATACAGCTATTTCAACATATAACCAAATCAGAAATTCATTCTCTATATACCATGTTGCAGTCTTTAAATGATACACCCACAAAGGAGGCACTTTCTGGAATTCACAGAAAGAGTGTACCTCTTTATCAGGTTAACCGTGTGCTCTTATTCTCAAGACAGACTTCACAAACAAAAAACTAAGGTGGGCGGTTATCTAAAATGAGAAATATCAAGCAAACTAAATTTGTTCAAGTCCTCCACAGCACATGGTGGGAGAGCTGGGCACCTAGGGCGGAGGCCCTGAGTGGATCGGGGTGGACCTGGGCATCACCCCGGATATAGCTGTGAGGAAATGCAGAAGGGCTGCTAGTCCTCTACCGTACCTGGTGGAAGCACTGGGCACCTAGAGCAGAGGCCCTGAGTGGATTGGAGTGGACCTGGGAGACACCCCAGAGAAGGCTGTAAAGGATATGCAGATGAGCTGCAAGTCCTCCACAGCACGTGAAAGGCAGCCGGTGGTAGAGCTGGGCACCTCTCAGCTGAGGAAAAGGCTTACCAGGGTTTAGGCCGAAGCCAGCATTCCTCCCCCTGAGGGTCACCTAATCCTAGCCAAAAAGCACCTGGAAACTCTGGCACCTGGAGCGAAGGCCCTAGGAAGATCAGGGTTGACCTGGGAGTCACCCCGGATACAGCTGTGAGGAAATGCAGAAGAGCTGCAAGTCCTCCACAGCACCTGGTGGGAGCGCTGGACACCTAGAGCGGAGGCCCTGGGTGGATCGGAGAGGTCCTGGGAGTCACCCCGGAGAAGACTGTAAAGGATATGCAGATGAGCTGCAAGTCCTCCACAGACTTATTTTCCACGTGTCACTGGCTGTGAAATAAAGTTTATCTTTGCTTACTGTATTCTAGGTAGATGTAGAGAATAACAGCAAATTAATTACACAAAAATGGAGAACTTTCTGATAGAAATGTAAGATAGTACTCCTTTTCAAGTGATCAATCTGCCAAGATTATGAAATGAAAGTCAGACTTCTTTTCCTGGTGTCAATGGCTGTGAAATTAAGTGTATCTTTGCTTACTGTATTCTAGGTAGATATAGAGAATAACAGCAAATTAATTACTCAAAAAGGGAGCAGTTTTTGATAGAAAAAAAAGATAGTACCCCTTTTCAAGTGAGCAATATGCCAAAATTACCAGAACTATTGAAAAGAATCAGTTCAAATCAGTTTTCTATAGAGTAAAGAAAATTAATTTAAAGGAAATAAAGCATGAACATTTTAGATACATTCACAACTTTGAAAGATCTGAGGACGGTGTAAGCGGTTGACCCTAAAAATGTCTGTGATTGGAATTCTGATAAAGGGAATGTAAAATATTTTTATCAGTTTTTCTAATGAAATATCTTGTGGAAGGGATAGCATAGGGATGAACAATTATACATTATTTTTACCTGGGTGAGTTACTGAAAAAGGTACTAAGATTAGAGATAGACTGAATTTTAAAGAACTATTGTATTAGGTAAATGGTAAGGTCACCCCGGAGAAGGCTGTAAAGGATATGCAGAAGAGCTGCAAGGCCTCCACAGCACCTGAAAGGCTGCCGGTGGTAGAGCTGGGCACCTCTAAGCTGAGGAAAAGGTTTACCAGGGGATAGGCAAAAGCCAGCATTCCTCCCCCTGAGGGTCGCCTGATCCTAGCCATAATCAACTTGAAACCCTGGCACATGGAGCTCGGGCCCTAAGAAGATCGGGGTGGACATGGTAGTCACCCCGGATACAGCTGTGAGTAAATGCAGAAGGGCTGCAAGTCCTCCACAGCACCTGGTGGGAGTGCTGGCCACCTAGAGCGGAGGCCCTGGGTGGATCGGAGAGGTCCAGGGAGTCACCCCGTAGAAAGCTGTAAAGGATATGCAGATGAGCTGCAAGTCTTCCACAGCACCTGAAAGGCAGCCGGGTGTAGAGCTGGGTACCTCTCAGATGAGGAAAAGTCTTACCAGGGGTTAGGCCGAAGCCAGCATTCCTCCCCCTGAGGGTCGCCTAATCCTAGCCAAAAAGCACCGGGAAACTCTGGCACTTGGAGAGAGGGCCCTAGGAAGATCGGGGTGGACCTGGGAGTCACCCCCGGATACAGCTGTGAGGAGTTAAAGAAAGTCAGAATTATTTTCCTGGTGTCAATGGCTGAGAAATTAAATGTATCTTTGCTTACTGTATTCTATGTAGATATAGAGAACAACAGCAAATTAATTACTCAAAAAGGGAGCACTTTCTGGTAGAAAAGCAGGATAGTACCCCCTTTCAAGTGAGCAATCTGCCAAAAATACGAGAACTATTGAAAAGAATGTTAAAATTAGTTTTCTATAGAGTAAAAATAAATACATTTTAGTTAATAAAGCATGAATATTTTAGTTACAGTCATAGTTAGAGTAAACAGGTCAGCAGTATTAAGAAAAAAATATATGAGCACTTAATGAAAGTCAGACTTGGCTGTGAAATTAAGTGTATCTTTCCTTACTGTATTCTACGTAGATATAGGGAATAACAGCAAATAAATTACTCAAAAAGGGAGCACTTTCTGATAGAAAAAAAAAGATTGTACCCCTTTTAAAGTGAGCAATCTGCCAAAATTACTACAACTATTGAAAAGAATAAGTTCAAATCAGTTATCTATAAAGAAAAATTAAATTAAAGAAAATAAAGCATGAATATTTAGTTACACTCATAGTTGATAGAGTAAACAGGTCAGCAGTATTAAGAAAAAAAACATGAGGAGTTAATGAAAGTCAGACTTAAATTCCTTAAATGACTGTCAGTGAATTTATGTGATTTCTTGCTTACTGTATTCTAGGCAGATGTAGAGAATAACAGCAAATTAATTACTCAAAAAAGGGAGCACTTTCTGATAGAAAAGCAAGATAGTACCCCTTTTCAAGTGACCAATCTGCCAAAATTTATAGAACTATTAAAAAAATAAGTTCAAATCAGTTTTCTATAGAGTAAAAATAAATAAATTTTAGGAAATAAAGCATGAATATTTTAGTTACAGTCATTGTAGTTAGAGTAAACAGGTCAGCAGTATTAAGAAAAAAATATATGAGGAGTTACAGAAAGTCAGACGACTTTTCCTGGTGTCAATGGCTGTGAAATTAAGTGTATCTTTGCTTACTGTATTCTACGTAGATAGAGAATAAAGCAAATTAATTACTCAAAAAGGGGGCACTTTCTGATAGAAAAGCTAGATAGTACCCCTTTTCAAGTGAGCAATCTGCCGAAATTATCAGAACTATTGAAAAGAATAAGTTCAAATCAGTTATCTATAAAGAAAAATTAAATTAAAGAAAATAAAGCATGAATATTTAGTTACACTCATAGTTGTTAGAGTAAACAGGTGAGCAGTATAAAGAAAAAAAACATGAGGAGTTAATGAAAGTCAGACTTATTTTCCTGGTGTCACTGGCTGTGAAATTAAGTGTTTCTTTGCTTACTGTATTCTACGTAGATAGAGAATAAAGCAAATTAATTAATCAAAAAGGGGGCACTTTCTGATAGAAAAAAAAAAGATTGTACGCCTTTTCAAGTGAGCAATCTGCCAAAATTACTACAACTATTGAAAAGAATAAGTTCAAATCAGTTATCTATAAAGAAAAATTAAATTAAATTAAAGAAAATAAAGCATGAATATTTAGTTACACTCATTGTAGTTAGAGTAAACAGGTCAGCAGTATTAAGAAAAAATTATATGAGTAGTTCCTGAAAGTCAGACTTAAATTCCTTAAGTGACTGTCAGTGAATTTGTGATTCCTTGCTTACTGTATTCTAGGCAGATGTAGAGAATAACAGCAAATTAATTACTCAAAAAGGGTGCACTTTCCAATAGAAAAGCAAGATAGTACCCCTTTTCAAGTGAGCAATCTGTCAAAAATATTAGAACTATTGAAAATAATAAGTTCAAATCAGTTTTCTATAGAGTAAAAAAAAATAAATTTTATGAAATAAAGCATGAATATTTAGTTACACTCATAATTGTTAGAGTAAACAGGTCAGCAGTATTAAGAAAGAAATATATGAGCAGTTAATGAAAGTCAGACTTATATTCCTGGTGTCACTGGCTGTGAAATTAAGTGTTTCCTTGCTTACTGCATTCTAGGTATATATAGAGAATAACAGCAAATTAATTACTCAAAAAGGGAGCACTTTCTGATAGAAAAGCAAGATAGTACCCCTTTTCAAGTGAGCAATCTGCCAAAAATACGAGAACTATTGAAAAGAATGTTAAAATTAGTTTTCTATAGAGTAAAAAAAATTAAATTTCAGTTAATAAAGCATGAATATTTTAGTTACAGTCATAGTTAGAGTAAACATGTCAGCAGTATTAAGAAAAAAATATATGACCACATAATGAAAGTCAGACTTGCCTGTGAAATTAAGTGTATCTTTTCTTACTGTATTCTACGTAGATATAGGGAATAACAGCAAATAAATTACTCAAAAAGGGAGCACTTTCTGATAGAAAAAAAAAGATTGTACCCCTTTTAAAGTGAGCAATCTGCCAAAATTACTACAACTATTGAAAAGAATAAGTTCAAATCAGTTATCTATAAAGAAAAATTAAATTAAAGAAAATAAAGCATGAATATTTAGTTACACTCATAGTTGATAGAGTAAACAGGTCAGCAGTATTAAGAAAAAAAACATGAGGAGTTAATGAAAGTCAGACTTAAATTCCTTAAATGACTGTCAGTGAATTTATGTGATTTCTTGCTTACTGTATTCTAGGCAGATGTAGAGAATAACAGCAAATTAATTACTCAAAAAGGGAGCACTTTCTGATAGAAAAGCAAGATAGTACCCCTTTTCAAGTGACCAATCTGCCAAAATTTATAGAACTATTAAAAAAATAAGTTCAAATCAGTTTTCTATAGAGTAAAAATAAATAAATTTTAGGAAATAAAGCATGAATATTTTAGTTACAGTCATTGTAGTTAGAGTAAACAGGTCAGCAGTATTAAGAAAAAAATATATGAGGAGTTACAGAAAGTCAGACGACTTTTCCTGGTGTCAATGGCTGTGAAATTAAGTGTATCTTTGCTTACTGTATTCTACGTAGATAGAGAATAAAGCAAATTAATTACTCAAAAAGGGGGCACTTTCTGATAGAAAAGCTAGATAGTACCCCTTTTCAAGTGAGCAATCTGCCGAAATTATCAGAACTATTGAAAAGAATAAGTTCAAATCAGTTATCTATAAAGAAAAATTAAATTAAAGAAAATAAAGCATGAATATTTGGTTACACTCATAGTTGTTAGAGTAAACAGGTGAGCAGTATAAAGAAAAAAAACATGAGGAGTTAATGAAAGTCAGACTTATTTTCCTGGTGTCACTGGCTGTGAAATTAAGTGTTTCTTTGCTTACTGTATTCTACGTAGATAGAGAATAAAGCAAATTAATTAATCAAAAAGGGGGCACTTTCTGATAGAAAAAAAAAAGATTGTACGCCTTTTCAAGTGAGCAATCTGCCAAAATTACTACAACTATTGAAAAGAATAAGTTCAAATCAGTTATCTATAAAGAAAAATTAAATTAAATTAAAGAAAATAAAGCATGAATATTTAGTTACACTCATTGTAGTTAGAGTAAACAGGTCAGCAGTATTAAGAAAAAATTATATGAGTAGTTCCTGAAAGTCAGACTTAAATTCCTTAAGTGACTGTCAGTGAATTTGTGATTCCTTGCTTACTGTATTCTAGGCAGATGTAGAGAATAACAGCAAATTAATTACTCAAAAAGGGTGCACTTTCCAATAGAAAAGCAAGATAGTACCCCTTTTCAAGTGAGCAATCTGTCAAAAATATTAGAACTATTGAAAATAATAAGTTCAAATCAGTTTTCTATAGAGTAAAAAAAAATAAATTTTATGAAATAAAGCATGAATATTTAGTTACACTCATAATTGTTAGAGTAAACAGGTCAGCAGTATTAAGAAAGAAATATATGAGCAGTTAATGAAAGTCAGACTTATTTTCCTGGTGTCACTGGCTGTGAAATTAAGTGTTTCCTTGCTTACTGCATTCTAGGTATATATAGAGAATAACAGCAAATTAATTACTCAAAAAGGGAGCACTTTCTGATAGAAAAGCAAGATAGTACCCCTTTTCAAGTGAGCAATCTGCCAAAAATACGAGAACTATTGAAAAGAATAAGTTCAAAGCAGTTTTCTATAGAGTAAAAAAAATAAATTTTAGGAAATAAAGCATGAATATTTAGTTACACTCATAGTAGTTAGAGTAAACAGGTCAGCAGTATTAAGAAAAAATTATATGAGTAGTTCCTGAAAGTCAGACTTAAATTCCTTAAATGACTGTCAGGAATTATGTGATTCCTTGCTTACTGTATTCTAGGCTAGATATAGGGAATAACAGCAAATAAATTACTCAAAAAGGGAGCACTTTCTGATAGAAAAAAAAAGATTGTACCCCTTTTAAAGTGAGCAATCTGCCAAAATTACTACAACTATTGAAAAGAATAAGTTCAAATCAGTTATCTATAAAGAAAAATTAAATTAAAGAAAATAAAGCATGAATATTTAGTTACACTCATAGTTGATAGAGTAAACAGGTCAGCAGTATTAAGAAAAAAAACATGAGGAGTTAATGAAAGTCAGACTTAAATTCCTTAAATGACTGTCAGTGAATTTATGTGATTTCTTGCTTACTGTATTCTAGGCAGATGTAGAGAATAACAGCAAATTAATTACTCAAAAAGGGAGCACTTTCTGATAGAAAAGCAAGATAGTACCCCTTTTCAAGTGACCAATCTGCCAAAATTTATAGAACTATTAAAAAAATAAGTTCAAATCAGTTTTCTATAGAGTAAAAATAAATAAATTTTAGGAAATAAAGCATGAATATTTTAGTTACAGTCATTGTAGTTAGAGTAAACAGGTCAGCAGTATTAAGAAAAAAATATATGAGGAGTTACAGAAAGTCAGACGACTTTTCCTGGTGTCAATGGCTGTGAAATTAAGTGTATCTTTGCTTACTGTATTCTACGTAGATAGAGAATAAAGCAAATTAATTACTCAAAAAGGGGGCACTTTCTGATAGAAAAGCTAGATAGTACCCCTTTTCAAGTGAGCAATCTGCCGAAATTATCAGAACTATTGAAAAGAATAAGTTCAAATCAGTTATCTATAAAGAAAAATTAAATTAAAGAAAATAAAGCATGAATATTTAGTTACACTCATAGTTGTTAGAGTAAACAGGTGAGCAGTATAAAGAAAAAAAACATGAGGAGTTAATGAAAGTCAGACTTATTTTCCTGGTGTCACTGGCTGTGAAATTAAGTGTTTCTTTGCTTACTGTATTCTACGTAGATAGAGAATAAAGCAAATTAATTAATCAAAAAGGGGGCACTTTCTGATAGAAAAAAAAAAGATTGTACGCCTTTTCAAGTGAGCAATCTGCCAAAATTACTACAACTATTGAAAAGAATAAGTTCAAATCAGTTATCTATAAAGAAAAATTAAATTAAATTAAAGAAAATAAAGCATGAATATTTAGTTACACTCATTGTAGTTAGAGTAAACAGGTCAGCAGTATTAAGAAAAAATTATATGAGTAGTTCCTGAAAGTCAGACTTAAATTCCTTAAGTGACTGTCAGTGAATTTGTGATTCCTTGCTTACTGTATTCTAGGCAGATGTAGAGAATAACAGCAAATTAATTACTCAAAAAGGGTGCACTTTCCAATAGAAAAGCAAGATAGTACCCCTTTTCAAGTGAGCAATCTGTCAAAAATATTAGAACTATTGAAAATAATAAGTTCAAATCAGTTTTCTATAGAGTAAAAAAAAATAAATTTTATGAAATAAAGCATGAATATTTAGTTACACTCATAATTGTTAGAGTAAACAGGTCAGCAGTATTAAGAAAGAAATATATGAGCAGTTAATGAAAGTCAGACTTATTTTCCTGGTGTCACTGGCTGTGAAATTAAGTGTTTCCTTGCTTACTGCATTCTAGGTATATATAGAGAATAACAGCAAATTAATTACTCAAAAAGGGAGCACTTTCTGATAGAAAAGCAAGATAGTACCCCTTTTCAAGTGAGCAATCTGCCAAAAATACGAGAACTATTGAAAAGAATGTTAAAATTAGTTTTCTATAGAGTAAAAAAAATTAAATTTCAGTTAATAAAGCATGAATATTTTAGTTACAGTCATAGTTAGAGTAAACATGTCAGCAGTATTAAGAAAAAAATATATGACCACATAATGAAAGTCAGACTTGCCTGTGAAATTAAGTGTATCTTTTCTTACTGTATTCTACGTAGATATAGGGAATAACAGCAAATAAATTACTGTATTAATGAAAGTCAGACTTGGCTGTGAAATTAAGTGTATCTTTCCTTACTGTATTCTACGTAGATATAGGGAATAACAGCAAATAAATTACTCAAAAAGGGAGCACTTTCTGATAGAAAAAAAAAGATTGTACCCCTTTTAAAGTGAGCAATCTGCCAAAATTACTACAACTATTGAAAAGAATAAGTTCAAATCAGTTATCTATAAAGAAAAATTAAATTAAAGAAAATAAAGCATGAATATTTAGTTACACTCATAGTTGTTAGAGTAAACAGGTCAGCAGTATTAAGAAAGAAATATATGAGCAGTTAATGAAAGTCAGACGTCTTTTCCTGGTGTCACTGGCTGTGAAATTAAGTGTATCTTTGCTTACTGTATTCTACGTGGATAGAGAATAACAGCAAATTAATTACTCAAAAAGGGTGCACTTTCCAATAGAAAAGAAAGATAGTACCCCTTTTCAAGTGAGCAATCTGCCAAAAATATTAGAACTATTGAAAAGAATAAGTTCAAATCAGTTTTCTATAGAGTAAAAAAAATAAATTTTACGAAATAAATCATGAATATTTAGTTACACTCATAATTGTTAGAGTAAACAGGTCAGCAGTATTAAGAAAGAAATATATGAGCAGTTAATGAAAGCAGACTTATTTTCCTGGTGTCAATGGCTGTGAAATTCAGTGTTTCTTTGCTTACTGTATTCTAGGTAGATATAGAGGGGCATAATGGAAAGATCGTCCAAGTACGAATTAGGACGTTCTTCCGAAAACGCCTCAAAATAGACCTGTATAATGGAAAAATAGTGTGGGCGTTTTTCGATAATCGATTATCCCTGTAAGAAAACAATCAAATGACGAGCGCATAAGCGTGACTAAATTGGGCGCCCTAACACGGGCGATTATTGCAGGTGCAAACGACCAAATCACGTGGTGTGTAAAATAATGTACATAGGTGTATCGCAAGTACAGTACATGTTGTTCAGGCCATCCAGGTAAGGAAATATATGAGCACAGCATATATGTGTCAACTACAGACATATCCTGCTGCTCCACCCATACTTCCATCATATGTGCCCATCTGAATGTCCGGATCTGCATGCACTGTACACCTACTAAACATGCAGTAAATGCATATTGTGTATATGTGAAAAGGGTCGGGTGGGGTGCGTCATACTCATCTATATAAGGCACGTTTCACACTCCTGCAGGCATGTGCACGTCAAAGACGTCTATGCTTACGTGGGCGTCCACGTGCTGATAGGGGCCATATATGGAATGGTCATCCATATATGGAGCTGAAACGACGTCCCTCACGCAAGGTCGTCTATATAAGGCACATCTTTCCTACACGTGGAAAAATGGCACAACGGCGAGAGCTGAATTTCGGAGAGGAGGAGAGCCTGCTGCTGGTGCGGCTGTGCGTAAGGCACCGGCACAGGCTCTTCATCCAGCACCATCACCTGCCCCCCAGGCTGCAGGCCATGCGAGCCTGGTCCCGCATCCGGGAACGATTAGAAAGGTAAGGTTATGGCCCAACCCCCCTCCCCTCCTGTACCTACACATATAACAGCTCCGTCATCAATGTTACCACCAGTAACTGGAGTGTCCATGCAAGGATGATGAGTAATATAGGAACATGCACAATCACTAATAATTTGTATGTTATTTAAACGACCACCATTCCCACATCCCTACAAGAATGTATTTCGTTAGGTTAGTATCGTGACTATGCTATTAGTGTTATGTGAAAATTTCGTTAGTTATGTGAAGGCCACATTTTCCAACCCCTCTTTGCAGCCAGTGGGTTACAACGCCTCCGAATAGTGGAAGCATGAGACCAATGAAACCTATACCATACTTTATAACATGGTCATGATAACACATATAAAGTAGTTTAACAAGCATACATTATAATGTATACAAATGGTACTGTCTGGCCTCATGCCCACCTCTCTGGCATCATCTGCATAGGAACCAACTCGGTGGCTGCTGTGGGTGCTTCACCACCCCACCCCCAATATCAAATATGTATGGAGGGAGGGGTCATCTCCACTGGGGGTTCCACCCCCCCAAAATGGTAAAAAGGTGGCTCCTATGATTCACTACCAATGGAGGTGCCCCCCCCCCCCCCCCAACACTGTAGACCCTCTCTCTCTGGTATGTGAATAGCAAATGAATGTGTGCAGAGGACAAAAAGGACCAACACCCCTGACCCCTGCTCTACAAACTTATATCTTACAGACGCTTTGGAGTCCACCGGGACCTCGAGTCCCTAAGGAGGCGGTTCCGCCGGGTAAGGCGGGAGAGGCCCGACCTCATCCGGGCGGTGCGAAGGCACCTCAGGGCTCGCCGTAAGTATTCAAAAACAGGACACCTGTACACATTACTACATACATTTCATGAATCAAGCAAATGTGTTGTACAATATCACTTCCCATGTGCCTAATAGCCACCTAGTAATACCATATCTGTCCCAGATCAAGGATGCAGGTTGCAGGGGTTCTCCCATGAGCGTGCTTGCAACGTCCGACCATCCCCCCCGAGATGAATGAGATGATATGCCACACTTTACTATTCCCCTTATTGTGGTGGCTGATTACTGTGTCCTGGTACAGGTGCCTGAGGCCCTACTTTTACTGCATGTTATGGCCTAAATCACATAAAAGAATTGTGCTCAACACCCTTCCCACTGCCCCCCCCCCCAATAACTCCTACAACAACTGCCCATCAACCCCTCGTTGCATCTCACAATGCAAACATGCTGGTCAGCAATGAATTTGGTATGCCCACATGTCCTGCGTGGTGTGTGTCAGAGGAGGGTCCAGGGTTCTGTTTCATGTCATCTGATGCAGCTCATTCCCCGTGGGCATAGGCTACGCCTTACCACACCCTGCCCCATCCCCTGCCTCACGCCACCCAGCTACTGCACTATGCAAGCCATGGTGTATGCACTGATCTCAATCACACTCCTTTTACATACACAGGGCTCCACCAGCAGGAAGCTGAGCGGCAGGATGAGGAGGGCCACCACCTCCAGGAGGAGGAGAAGGAGGAGGAGGAGGAGGAGGAGCAGGAGGAGGAGGAGGAGCAGGAGGAGGGGCACATGGAGGAGGAGGAGGAGCAGCAGCCAGGCCAGGAGGCGGGCCACCAGGGAGAAGAGGAGGAGGAGGACTCGGAGGAGGGAGTCCTCATCATAGACATTCCTGAGGACCCCTCCCCACCTGCAGCTCCTTATGAGGGCTCTCCCTCCCCACCTGCAGCGCCATCGCCTGGCCCACCTCCATCCCCTGGGCCAGCTTCTGTGTCCCCTGGCCCACCTCCATCCCCTGGGCCATCTTCCGTGTCCCCTGGCCCACCTCCAGCCTTTGGCCCGGCTACGGTAGTGCGCCTCCTGCAGCAGCTGGTAGATGGCCAGCACCAGTTTATAGTTGGCCAGCAACAGCTGCTGCAGGAGGTGACAGCCCTACGGCAGGGCAATGAGCAGCTCCAGGGCCCACTAAGGGTACTGCTGGGGCTGCTCATTGCCCTGCTACAGAGGGCCTTACTAAGAGGGCGTGGCCGCCCTTAATTTAAATAGGGGGGGCCTGTTGGGGTTGTGTGTGTGGGGGGAGGGAATTGTTGGGGTTGTGTGTGTGGGGGGAGGGAAATGTTGGGGGTTCTGTGGGGGGTGGGGGAGGGAATTGTTGGGGTGTGTGGGGAGTTGTGGGGGGAGGAGGGCATTGTTGGGGTTATTTTGTAGGGGTGGGGGTGGGGGGGGGAAATAAATGTTTGTTATAATATAACTATCAGGGTGTGTGTGTGTGTGTGTTTGTCTCCCTTGTGCATTACATATCACCAAATGGTGCTGTTGAGTTGAGAGGAAGGAGGCAGCAATATGCATAGCATTAAATGTGCTGTGTGAATGAGAAGGTGATGTATGTCTGAGAATGTTGGCCAGACAGAACGCCACCTGTTCATTCCAACCTGCATGGCTATATATGTGCAGGGGGGTTGGGCCGGGGAGGCTGGCTGGATATTTGTGTTCATGAATAAAAATGGCCAGCCAGCATCTCTCTCTCCCTTCCTCCCTCCCCTCCACCATACTGACCCACAATACAGAGTGCCATCAATAAGAGATGAATATTGTACCACGTGTGATCTGCCAGGTACACACTTCCACATAACTCCAGGTACCACATACACAGTGTTTGCTGTCTGATGGACACCTATCCTTACCCACAAGCCACATTGGTGGGGTGGGGGGGGGGCC
The DNA here is from genome assembly GCF_901765095.1 of Microcaecilia unicolor. Taxonomy (NCBI): domain Eukaryota; kingdom Metazoa; phylum Chordata; class Amphibia; order Gymnophiona; family Siphonopidae; genus Microcaecilia; species Microcaecilia unicolor. The sequence continues at coordinate 642,049,584 of NC_044031.1, forward strand.
CAAGAAGGACCTACAAACAGCTGGCTCATATTTTCACATTGAATACATCAGCTATGGTATATAATGCTGAGGAGCAAAAGGGAAACAATGGGAAACCCAATAGATGGATGGTTACTTCTTCACAGTTGCAATGTAATACTTGTGTTAGGGAAGGGCACAAATAAAAATGGTGCTCATTATTTGCAGGTGTGATCACACTTTCTCCAGTAGTTGATCAAGGTGTGTTACATTCAAGTATTCTGGGTTTGTGTCAAACTTTGTCCCTGAAGTGACTTGCCTTAGGTGGGATTTGAACCAGCAACCTTATGATTATAAGGCTGGTGCTCTAACCACTAGGCCACAGCAGCCACCAGGCTTTAGCCACCACCAGTTACTTTGGGTTGGTACCTGTACACACACCCCTCTCCCTCACCACCACGTCATAGGCCTCAGTGGCACTACCTGTAGCCACCTCGATCATTTTGTCCAGGCTACCGATTAAAAACAATGTAATGTGCATGTTCCCTACCCTACTACCTATGGAGCAATTTAGGAAGGTGTTCCATAATGTGCTATACACATCCATTGCATTAATCATTCTCCCCTCCCCCGCCTATGGACCTTGACAATGGGTGGCCACTTCATAAATGGGGACTGGGGTACACCACATAAACAAGGAAGATGGAACCTACCGGGAACCAATACAGCACATCCAACAGCTGGCCCACACCACTGAGGACCTGCCAACCCCACAGTACAGTGCACAGGAACCTGGTGAAAACAGAGCTACCTAACATCTGACTCCAGACTACATACATACAGTGAATGCACACTCCTTGACTATGAGCACAAAGAGAAGAGGTGGCAGACAAATGAGAGCTTACCATGAACGTCTGTTTCAAGACTGTGTAGTGCGCCTTTTATCTTCTGGAACATTAGCTGCACATCTCCCTGATTGAAATGACCGTTACCGAGGGGTGCATGATTTGGGGTGAGTGTAGCAAATTCGTGGCCCCCACACACTGCCTGCTACAACCAGGCAGAGAGAATGGGAGAAAGGAAGGGAGCATCAGGCGATGTGGAAGAGAGGAAACGGAAGGCGTGGTGGCTGAGGGCCAACAATAATTTCCCCCCCCCCTAAATACACAGGTGTACCCAAGCATGCTAAGTGAGGGTAAAACCCTGTAAATGATTATTACGAACAACCGGCAAGATCTCAGTGCAGGAAATGGCAGGTAAAATGGCAATGAAGAAAGGGAAGGCAGGTGGAGACGCCCATACTTAACTACTCATAATCGAAACCATGTGTTCCTAATCGCTATCTGAGCTGGGCACGCTTAGGAATTATGTGTATAATGGAAAAAGAAACGCCCATATCAGAATCGCCTATTCCCCCGTCTCAATGGGCGTTCTTGGCGCCTATATAAACGCCCACTCCGTATTTTCGAAAACCCCATTGGTACAATGCCACCACGCATGCCGCCGACCCGGAAGGGTAATTTTGTCGATGCAGAGGTGGAGCTCCTGGTGCAAGAAATTGTACAGCGGCACCGGAGTCTGTTTGCTCCCACAGGGCAGAGGCTGGCAGCAACAGTAAAGCAGCGGGAATGGGAGGCAGTACGGGACAGCCTGAATGCTGTCTTCCATGCTGGGAGAGACGTGGAGGACTGCAAGAGGAAGTGGCGGAAGCTGAGGAGGGATGTTCGGAGGAAGGCGGGGGCCAATCCCCCAGGCAATGACACTGCCAACCTTACACCCATGGAGCTGATGGTGTACTCCCTCCTACCCCAGGAGGGCATCCACGGGATTGGCTCCATGGACACCTCGGGCCAGGCTGAGGACTCAGGTAGGTGTTTCATTATGCAGTTGGGGTATCTGTTGTGCTGCAGTACACTTGTGTTATAAAAGTTGGGGTTAGGGGGAGGGAGGTGAGGAGTGGGGGCAGGAGGAGGGAGGGAGATAGGTGGGGGGGGGAGTATCTCTGGCTGTCTTTATGTATATTAACAGGCCACCTTTATGATGCTGTTTTGACCTGGTAACCCCTACTCACTAGCTCTCTACCCTTACTCCCTATCCCTACCATTGTCATTGGGTTTCCTCTTACTTGTCCTGTGTGCCCATATTTATAGAATTAATTGTAAGCTCTATTTGAGTAGTGGTAGTGGTCATGTGTGTTATAGGAGCAAGCAGACAGGGTGGGTGCTGTGTGTGTGTGTGAGCACCCCCAATATTGAGGAAAGATCATGTAGCTGTGCAGGGAGGAGTGTTGGTCACTGGGCTTAGCACCCCCAATACTACTTTCCAGTTGGCTCCTATGGGTGTGTGTAGGTTACTACTGTGGCAGAACTCTGGGGGCCGTCCTTTCCTACTACTCCCTCCTATTTTCCCATTACCAAACTGTGCCTAGTTCCTCCTGTGACCTCTGTGCTCTACTGAGTGTGGGCCACATGCATTCAACTGAAGGAGCCTGTAATGGGGGTCATAAAGCAGTTCTATGCAGTTTAGCAAGTCAGTAGTAACACAACACATGCTGCAATGTTGTTCAATTTAACAATTATACAACTAACAGCTTGTGCACAACGTTGTGAGTGGTGTCCTTCTCTTGGCTGCTCATCCACCACCTCTACCCAGCTGCCTGCGGGCCTCTCTCTTTCGTACCCGTGTCAATTCCATTCCTCCTCACCATCTCTTTGCTGGGTCATCAGGTTGGGGGACATACCAATGTATATGAATGCTGAAAGACAAAAGTGGGTTATTTGCACCAACACTATTCCTCACTCTTGTGCTATACAGGTGAAGACTCAGAGGAGGCTGGCCCTAGTGGCCTGCAAGGCCAACGCCCTACACCATCCGTCCAGCCTCAACCTCCACAGCCTGCAGCACCAGCAGTCCAGCCTCCACCACCTGCACCAGCTGTGCATCCTCCGCGTCCACCACCACCTGCACCAGCTGTCCAGCCTCTACCACCTGCACCAGCTGTGCATCCTCCGCGTCCACCACCACCTGCACCAGCTGTCCAGCCTCTACCACCACCAGCTGTCCAGCCTCTGCCACCACCACCACCACCTGCACCAGCTGTCCAGCCTCTGCCACCACCACCACCACCTGCACCAGCAGAGGCCGCACCTCCAGCACCGGAGGACTTTGTTGAGGAGGAGGAGGGCCCAGCTCCCCGCCAGAGGCCATCCGGCCAAAGGAGGCAACTCCTGCGGCTGGCCACGGAGCTACTCCGCCACAACGTGCGCTTGGAGGAGTACCGCCAGCAGAAACTGGAGCTGCAGCGCCAAGCACTGGAGGCACAGCAGCGAGCACACCAGGAACTCCTCCAGGCGCACCGTGAAGGCCACCAGGAGGTGCTCCAGCAACTGAGACGGCTGGAGCAGAGCATCCAACACCTGCGCCCTCAGGGCACCGCGCCTACTCCAGCCCCCGTGCTGCTGGAGCAGCCCCTGCCATCAACATCCTCCTCCACTGACCACCAGCAACCACCAGCTAAGAGGTGGGCATTGCGCTCCTCAGCCTCCGCACCCACTCCTGCAGCACCCGCGAATTCTGCTCCCATTCTGGGTCCTGTGGCCAGACCACTAGAAGCAAGAAGGTGGCCCGATTTCCACGGTGCAGCCGAAGCCGCAGGCTGCCGTGGGGATAGGGAGGAGGACACTGGGAGCAGCAGCTCAGAAGAGACTTCCCATGCAGCACCAGCTGCAAAGGAAGGGCGTGGGAGGGGTAGGAGGGGACGGGGGAAGGGAAGGGGAAAATGATGGGACATGCTGTAGGGTGAGGGTTGGTGGGAGGGGGGTGGGTGTGGGAGGGGGGTGGTGGTGGTGGTGGTGGTGGTGGTGGGGTTGACCAAACACATATGCACTGTATGTAAAAAATAAATGTTCACTTACATTCACCTAAAACTTGTTTCAATGAGTCTTTGTCTTGCTCTTACGCCAAGCTGGTAGGCATTGAGCTCTGCTCTGTGGGCTGGGGGTGGAGGGGGCTCCTCTTCCAGCTCATCTGGGGCCTCTTCTGGTGGTGGCTGTGGCTCCTCTGGGAGAGGCTGTCCTCTGCGCTGGGCCAAATTGTGTAACATACAGCACGCCACAAAGATCTTGGCCACCTTTTCTGGACTGTAGAGCAGCTCTCCTCCAGACCGGTCCAGACAGCGGAAGCGGTTTTTCAATAAACCAAAGGTGCGCTCAATGATCCCCCGGGTGCTGCGATGTTTCCTGTTGTAGGTTTCTTCTGGCCCTGGTTGTGGGTGGATCAGGGGGGTCATAAGCCATGTCCTCTGCGGGTAGCCTCGGTCACCTTTGCAGAAAAGCAGAATGAGATAGATGAGTGTGTATCGCTTGGAGCAGGTACAGGGGGGGCGGGGGGATTTGGATAGTGGGTTGTGGTGGAGGAAGCCAGGGCGGAGGGTTGCCCAGTGGAGGAGGTCTAGTATGGGTGGTACATGCATGTTGCACTTACCTAGTAGCCATCCACCAATGAACTCCCCTCGCTCGAACCTGCGGAAGATGCCCGAGTGCTGTAGGATGTAGGCATCGTGGCTGGAGCCGGGGTACCTGGCACACACGTCTAATATCTCCCCCTGGGCATCACATACAACTTGCATGTTCATAGAATGAAATGCCTTCCTATTTCTGTAGGTGGCTTCGTGTGCCCGGGGGGGTCTGAGGGCTACGTGTGTGCAGTCTATCACACCGATGACCGAGGGGAATCTAGCAACAGCATAGAAGGCGGCCATGTTGTTGTGCAGGGCCTGGGGGGTGGTGGGGAAAGTGATGTAGTGTGAGGTGTGAGTTATGAAGGCATCCAGGAACTGGGTGAGACAGTGTGAAATAGAAGCCTGGGTGAGCCCTGTGTTAGCAGCTAATACGAATTGAAAACTGCCAGTGGCCAGGACAGAGAGAGCGGAAGTGATTTTGAGGTGGGCAGGGATGGGGTTATTCCTACGTGTCTGGGGCTGAAGGAGGGGTGTCAGCTGCTCACACAGCTGACGAATAGTGGCCCTATCAAACCTGAACCTTGTTAGACACTGCTGGTCAGTGAGTTGTAGAAAGGTGGTGCGGGGCCTAAACACTCGGGGCCGTGAATACCTCCTGCGGTGGGTGGCCTCTTCGTGTAGCATGCATGCCACAAGTGCATTAAGTGCATCCATATCCCCACCACCAGTGCAAGTATTAGGACTAGTAGTCAAACAAACAGCAAAACACACAGATCTGTCACTTCCAGCCACCACGCCCTCTGGCCACTCACTCGCCAAACAGTACAGGCACACAGAGACAAACGGAGGTCAGGGAATAGAGTATACATGTGGGAAGAGTGAATGGGGAGGGATAGGGGGAGGGGAAGGGGGCGATGGAGCAAAGGAGTAGGAGTAAGGAACGGTGAAAGGGTATGACACAAAAAGAGACAGGGCACACAGACGACGGTCACAGGTACTCAACACGCTCGGCTTTCTCTCTGCAACCACCACTTCCGCTCTTCCACCAACAATATTGCCACTCTCCAACTACACACAATCGCTAATGGGTCTAAAGACGCTTTCCCCCTTGCTCTGGTCGCTTTTATTTCGGGTCCATCATATTACGCCCATCTTCCCGCTCAACCAGAGCCATTTCGCTATTCGTTATATGTTGTACCCGTCAACGTCGTATCACCGCCCCTAACACGCCCCCGACACGCCTCTTATTTGGGCGTTTTTACGTCCACGTACGAGCGACACGGACGCACTGAAACATTGCTTTCGATTATATGGATTTACTCGTTTTTGTGAGATTAACGTCCATCTCCCGATTTAGGTCGGCTCTTGGGCGTTTTTTTCATTCGATTATAAGCAGGATAGAGAATAAGAGCAAATTAATTACTCAAAAAGGGGGCACTTTCTGATAGAAAAGCAAGATAGTACCCCCTTTCAAGTGAGCAATCTGCCAAAAATATTAGAACTATTGAAAAGAATAAGTTCAAATCAGTTTTCTATAGAGTAAAAAAAATAAATTTTAGGAAATAAAGCATGAATATTTAGTTACACTCATAGTTGTTAGAGTAAACAGGTGAGCAGTATAAAGAAAAAAAACATGAGGAGTTAATGAAAGTCAGACTTATTTTCCTGGTGTCACTGGCTGTGAAATTAAGTGTTTCTTTGCTTACTGTATTCTACGTGGATAGAGAATAACAGCAAATTAATTACTCAAAAAGGGGGCACTTTCTGATAGAAAAACAAGATAGTACCCCTTTTCAAGTGAGCAATCTGCCAAAAATACGAGAACTATTGAAAAGAATGTTAAAATTAGTTTTCTATAGAGTAAAATATAAATAAATTTTAGGAAATAAAGCATGAATATTTAGTTACACTCCTAGTTGTTAGAGAAAACAGGTGAGCAGTATAAAGAAAAAAAATATGAGTTAATGAAAGTCAGACTTATTTTCCTGGTGTCAATGGCTGTGAAATTAAGTGTTTCTTTACTTACTGTATTCTACGTAGATAGAGAATAAAGCAAATTAATTACTCAAAAAGGGGGCACTTTCTGATAGAAAAAAAAAAGATTGTACGCCTTTTCAAGTGAGCAATCTGCCAAAATTACTACAACTATTGAAAAGAATAAGTTCAAATCAGTTATCTATAAAGAAAAATTAAATTAAATTAAAGAAAATAAAGCATGAATATTTAGTTACACTCATTGTAGTTAGAGTAAACAGGTCAGCAGTATTAAGAAAAAATTATATGAGTAGTTCCTGAAAGTCAGACTTAAATTCCTTAAATGACTGTCAGTGAATTTATGTGATTCCTTGCTTACTGTATTCTTGGTAGATATAGAGAATAACAGCAAATTAATTACTCAAAAAGGGGGCACTTTCTGATAGAAAAGCAAGATAGTACCCCCTTTCAAGTGAGCAATCTGCCAAAAATATTAGAACTATTGAAAAGAATAAGTTCAAATCAGTTTTCTATAGAGTAAAAAAAATAAATTTTAGGAAATAAAGCGTGAATATTTAGTTACACTCATAGTTGTTAGAGTAAACAGGTGAGCAGTATAAAGAAAAAAAACATGAGGAGTTAATGAAAGTCAGACTTATTTTCCTGGTGTCACTGACTGTGAAATTAAGTGTTTCTTTGCTTACTGTATTCTACGTGGATAGAGAATAACAGCAAATTAATTACTCAAAAAGGGGGCACTTTCTGATAGAAAAGCAAGATAGTACCCCCTTTCAAGTGAGCAATCTGCCAAAAATATTAGAACTATTGAAAAGAATAAGTTCAGATCAGTTTTCTATAGAGTAAAAATAAATAAATTTTAGGAAATAAAGCATGAATATTTAGTTACACTCATAGTTGTTAGAGTAAACAGGTCAGCAGTATCAAGAAAAAATTATATGAGTAGTACCTGAAAGTCAGACTTAAATTCCTTAAATGACTATCAGTGAATTTAAGTGTTTCTTTGCTTACTGTATTCTAGGCAGATGTAGAGAATAACAGCAAATTAATTACTCAAAAAGGGAGCACTTTTTGATAGAAAAAAAAGATAGTACCCCTTTTCAAGTGAGCAATATGCCAAAATTACCAGAACTATTGAAAAGAATCAGTTCAAATCAGTTTTCTATAGAGTACAGAAAATTAATTTAAAGGAAATAAAGCATGAACATTTTAGATACATTCATACCTTTGAAAGATCTGAGGACGGTGTAAGCGGTTGACCCTAGAAATGTCTGTGATTGGAATTCTGATAAAGGGAATGTAAAATATTTTTATCAGTTTTTCCAATGAAATATCTTGTGGAAGGGATAGCATAGGGATGAACAATTATACATTATTTTTACCTGGGTGAGTTAGTGAAAAAAGTACTAAGATTAGAGATAGACTGAATTTTAAGAGCTGTTGTATTAGGTAAATGGTAAGGTCACCCCGGAGAAGGCTGTAAAGGATATGCAGAAGAGCTGCAAGGCCTCCACAGCACCTGAAAGGCTGCCGGTGGTAGAGCTGGGCACCTCTAAGCAGAGGAAAAGGTTTACCAGGGGTTAGGCAAAAGCCAGCATTCCTCCCCCTGAGGGTCGCCTGATCCTAGCCAAAATCAACTTGAAACCCTGGCACCTGGAGCTTGGGCCCTGGGAAGATCGGGGTGGACATGGTAGTCAACCCGGATACAGCTGTGAGGAAATGTAGAAGGGCTGCAAGTCCTCCACAGAACCTGGTGGGAGCGCTGGGCACCTAGAGCAGAGGCCCTGGGTGGATCAGAGAAGTCCTGGGAGTCACCCCGGAGAAGACTGTAAAGGATATGCAGATGACCTGCAAGTCCTCCACAGCACCAGAAAGCCAGCCGTTTGTAGAGCTGGGCACCTCTCAGCTGAGGAAAAGGCTTACCAGGGGTTAGGCCAAAGCCAGCATTCCTCCCCCTGAGGGTCGCCTAATCCTAGCCAAAAAGCACCTAGAAACTCTGGCACCTGGAGCAAGGGCCCTCGGAAGATCGGGGTGGATTTGGGAGTCACCCCGGATACAGCTGTGAGGAAATGCAGAAGGGCTGCAAGTCCTCCACAGCACCTGGTGGGAGCGCTTGGCACCTAGAGCGGAGGCCCTGAGTGGATTGGAGTGGACCTGGGAGACACCCCGGAGAAGGCTGTAAAGGATATGCAGATGAGCTGCAAGTCCTCCACAGACTTATTTTCCAGGTGTCAATGGCTGTGAAATTAAGTGTATCATTGCTTACTGTATTCTACGTAGATAGAGAATAAAGCAAATTAATTACTCAAAAAGGGGGCACTTTCTGATAGAAAAGCAAGATAGTACCCCTTTTCAAGTGAGCAATCTGCCAAAAATACAAGAACTATTGAAAAGAATGTTAAAATTAGTTTTCTATAGAGTAAAAAAAAATAAATTTTAGGAAATAAAGCATGAATATTTTAGTTACACTCATAAATGTTAGAGTAAACAGGTCAGCAGTATTAAGAAAAAAAAAAAATGAGGAGTTAATGAAAGTCAGACGTCTTTTCCTGTTGTGAATGACTGTGAAATTAAGTGTATCTTTGCTTACTGTATTCTAGATAGATATAGAGAATAACAGCAAATTAATTACTCAAATAAGGAGCACTTTCTGATAGAAAAGCAAGATAGTACCCCTTTCAAGTGAGCAATCTGCCAAAAATATTAGAACTATTGAAAAGAATAAGTTCAGATCAGTTTTCTATAGAGTAAAAATAAATAAATTTTAGGAAATAAAGCATGAATATTTAGTTACACTCCTAGTTGTTAGAGAAAACAGGTGAGCAGTATAAAGAAAAAATATATGAGGAGTTAAAGAAAGTCAGACGTCTTTTCCTGGTGTCAATGGCTGTGAAATTAAGTGTATCTTAGCTTACTGTATTCTACGTAGATAGAGAATAAAGCAAATTAATTACTCAAAAAGGGGGCACTTTCTGATAGAAAAGCTAGATAGTACCTCTTTTCAAGTGAGCAATCTACCAAAATTATCAGAACTATTGAAAAGAATAAGTTCCAATCAGCTTTCTATAGAATAAAAAAAATTAAATTTTAGTTAATAAAGCATGAATATTTTAGTTACAGTCATAGTTAGAGTAAACAGGTCAGCAGTATTAAGAAAAAAATATATGACCACTTAATGAAAGTCAGACTTGGCTGTGAAATTAAGTGTATCTTTTCTTACTGTATTCTACGTAGATATAAGGAATAACAGCAAATAAATTACTCAAAAAGGGAGCACTTTCTGAAAGAAAAAAAAAGATTGTACCCCTTTTCAAGTGAGCAATCTGCCAAAATTACTACAACTATTGAAAAGAATAAGTTCAAATCAGTTATCTATAAAGAAAAATTAAATTAAAGAAAATAAAGCATGAATATTTAGTTACTCTCATAGTTGTTAAAGTAAACAGGTCAGCAGTATTAAGAAAAAACTATATGAGTAGTTCCTGAAAGTCAGACTTAAATTCCTTAAATGACTGTCAGTGAATTTATGTGATTGCTTGCTTACTGTATTCTAGGCAGATGTAGAGAATAACAGCAAATTAAATACTCAAAAAGGGTGCACTTTCCAATAGAAAAGAAAGATAGTACCCCTTTTCAAGTGAGCAATCTGCCAAAAATATCAGAACTATTGAAAAGAATAAGTTCAAATCAGTTTTCTATAGAGTAAAAAAAAATAAATTTTAGGAAATAAAGCATGAATATTTTAGTTACACTCATAGTTGTTAGAGTAAACAGGTCAGCAGTATTAAGAAAGAAATATATGAGCAGTTAATGAAAGTCAGACGTCTTTTCCTGGTGTCACTGGCTGTGAAATTAAGTGTTTCTTTGCTTACTGTATTCTAGATAGATATAGAGAATAACAGCAAATTAATAACTCAAAAAGGGAGCACTTTCTGATAGAAAAGCAAGATAGTACCCCTTTTCAAGTGAGCAATCTGCCAAAAATACGAGAACTATTGAAAAGAATAAGTTAAAATTAGTTTTCTATAGAGTAAAAAAAATAAATTTCAGGAAATAAAGCATGAATATTTTAGTTACACTCATAGTTGTTAGAGTAAACAGGTCAGCAGTATTAAGAAAGAAATATATGAGCAGTTAATGAAAGTCAGACGTCTTTTCCTGGTATCAATGGCTGTGAAATTAAGTGTATCTTTGCTTACTGTATTCTACGTAGATATAGGGAATAACAGCAAATAAATTACTCAAAAAGGGAGCACTTTCTGATAGAAAAAAAAAGATTGTACAACTTTTAAAGTGAGCAATCTGCCAAAATTACTACAACTATTGTAAAGAATAAGTTCAAATCAGATATCTATAAAGAAAAATTAAATTAAATTAAAGAAAATAAAGCATGAATATTTAGTTACACTCATAGTAGTTAGAGTAAACAGGTCAGCAGTATTAAGAAAGAAATATATGAGCAGTTAATGAAAGTCAGACGTCTTTTCCTGGTGTCACTGGCTGTGAAATTAAGTGTATCTTTGCTTACTGTATTCTACGTAGATATAGGGAATAACAGCAAATAAATTACTCAAAAAGGGAGCACTTTCTGATAGGAAAAAAAAGATTGTACCCCTTTTCAAGTGAGCAATCTGCCAAAATTACTACAACTATTGAAAAGAATAAGTTCAAATCAGTTATCTATAAAGAAAAATTAAATTAAAGAAAATAAAGCATGAATATTTAGTTACACTCCTAGTTGTTAGAGTAAACAGGTGAGCAGTATAAAGAAAAAAAACATGAGGAGTTAATGAAAGTCAGACTTATTTTCCTGGTGTTACTGGCTGTGAAATTAAGTGTTTCTTTGCTTACTGTATTCTACGTGGATAGAGAATAACAGCAAATTAATTACTCAAAAAGGGTGCACTTTCCAATAGAAAAGAAAGATAGTACCCCTTTTCAAGTGAGCAATCTGCCAAAAATATTAGAACTATTGAAAAGAATAAGTTCAAATCAGTTTTCTATAGAGTAAAAAAAATAAATTTGACGAAATAAATCATGAATATTTAGTTACACTCATAATTGTTAGAGTAAACAGGTCAGCAGTATTAAGAAAGAAGTATATGAGCAGTTAATGAAAGTCAGACTTATTTTCCTGGTGTCAATGGCTGTGAAATTCAGTGTTTCTTTGCTTACTGTATTCTAGGTAGATATAGAGAATAACAGCAAATTAATTACTCAAAAAGGGAGCACTTTCTGATAGAAAAGCAAGATAGTACCCCCTTTCAAGTGAGCAATCTGCCAAAAATATTAAAACTATTGAAAAGAATAAGTTCAAATCAGTTTTCTATAGAGTAAAAAAAATAAATTTTAGGAAATAAAGCATGAATATTTAGTTACACTCATAGTTGTTAGAGTAAACAGGTGAGCAGTATAAAGAAAAAAACATGAGGAGTTCCTGAAAGTCAGACTTAAATTCCTTAAATGACTGTCAGTTAATTTATGTGATTGCTTGCTTACTGTATTCTAGGCAGATGTAGAGAATAACAGCAAATTAAATACTCAAAAAGGGTGCACTTTCCAATAGAAAAGAAAGATAGTACCCCTTTTCAAGTGAGCAATCTGCCAAAAATATCAGAACTATTGAAAAGAATAAGTTCAAATCAGTTATCTATAGAGTAAAAAAAAAAATAAATTTTAGGAAATAAAGCATGAATATTTAGTTACACTACTAGTTGTTAGAGTAAACAGGTGAGCAGTATAAAGAAAAAAAATATGAGTTAATGAAAGTCAGACTTATTTTCCTGGTATCAATGGCTGTGAAATTAAGTGTATCTTTGCTTACTGTATTCTACGTAGATATAGGGAATAACAGCAAATAAATTACTCAAAAAGGGAGCACTTTCTGATAGAAAAAAAAAGATTGTACAACTTTTAAAGTGAGCAATCTGCCAAAATTACTACAACTATTGTAAAGAATAAGTTCAAATCAGATATCTATAAAGAAAAATTAAATTAAATTAAAGAAAATAAAGCATGAATATTTAGTTACACTCATAGTAGTTAGAGTAAACAGGTCAGCAGTATTAAGAAAGAAATATATGAGCAGTTAATGAAAGTCAGACGTCTTTTCCTGGTGTCATTGGCTGTGAAATTAAGTGTATCTTTGCTTACTGTATTCTACGTAGATATAGGGAATAACAGCAAATAAATTACTCAAAAAGGGAGCACTTTCTGATAGAAAAAAAAAGATTGTACCCCTTTTCAAGTGAGCAATCTGCCAAAATTACTACAACTATTGAAAAGAATAAGTTCAAATCAGTTATCTATAAAGAAAAATTAAATTAAAGAAAATAAAGCATGAATATTTAGTTACACTTCTAGTTGTTAGAGTAAACAGGTGAGCAGTATAAAGAAAAAAAACATGAGGAGTTAATGAAAGTCAGACTTATTTTCCTGGTGTTACTGGCTGTGAAATTAAGTGTTTCTTTGCTTACTGTATTCTACGTGGATAGAGAATAACAGCAAATTAATTACTCAAAAAGGGTGCACTTTCCAATAGAAAAGAAAGATAGTACCCCTTTTCAAGTGAGCAATCTGCCAAAAATATTAGAACTATTGAAAAGAATAAGTTCAAATCAGTTTTCTATAGAGTAAAAAAAATAAATTTGACGAAATAAATCATGAATATTTAGTTACACTCATAATTGTTAGAGTAAACAGGTCAGCAGTATTAAGAAAGAAGTATATGAGCAGTTAATGAAAGTCAGACTTATTTTCCTGGTGTCAATGGCTGTGAAATTCAGTGTTTCTTTGCTTACTGTATTCTAGGTAGATATAGAGAATAACAGCAAATTAATTACTCAAAAAGGGAGCACTTTCTGATAGAAAAGCAAGATAGTACCTTTCAAGTGAGCAATCTGCCAAAAATATTAAAACTATTGAAAAGAATAAGTTCAAATCAGTTTTCTATAGAGTAAAAAAAATAAATTTTAGGAAATAAAGCATGAATATTTAGTTACACTCATAGTTGTTAGAGTAAACAGGTCAGCAGTATTAAGAAAAAAATATATGAGCACTTAATGAAAGTCAGACTTATTTTCCTGGTGTCACTGGCTGTGAAATTAAGTGTTTCTTTGCTTACTGTATTCTACGTGGATAGAGAATAACAGCAAATTAATAACTCAAAAAGGGAGCACTTTCTGATAGAAAAGCAAGATAGTACCCCTTTTCAAGTGAGCAATCTGCCAAAAATATCAGAACTATTGAAAAGGATAAGTTAAAATTAGTTTTCTATAGAGTAAAAAAAAATAAATTTCAGGAAATAAAGCATGAATACTTAGTTACACTCATAGTTGTTAGAGTAAACAGGTCAGCAGTATTAAGAAAGAAATATATGAGCAGTTAATGAAAGTCAGACGTCTTTTCCTGGTGTCACTGGCTGTGAAATTAAGTGTATCTTTGCTTACTGTATTCTAAGTAGATAGAGAATAAAGCAAATTAATTACTCAAAAAGGGGGCACTTTCTGATAGAAAAGCTAGATAGTACCCCTTTTCAAGTGAGCAATCTGCCAAAATTATCAGAACTATTGAAAAGAATAAGTTCCAATCAGTTTTCTATAGGGTAAAAAAAATTAAATTTTAGTTAATAAAGCATGAATATTTTAGTTACAGTCATAGAGTAAACAGGTCAGCAGTATTAAGAAAAAAATATATGAGCACTTAATGAAAGTCAGACTTGGCTGTGAAATTAAGTGTATCTTTTCTTACTGTATTCTACTTAGATATAGGGAATAACAGCAAATAAATTACTCAAAAAGGGAGCACTTTCTGATAGAAAAAAAAAGATTGTACCCCTTTTCAAGTGAGCAATCTGCCAAAATTACTACAACTATTGAAAAGAATAAGTTCAAATCAGTTATCTATAAAGAAAAATTAAATTAAAGAAAATAAAGCATGAATATTTAGTTACACTCATAGTTGTTAGACTAAACAGGTGAGCAGTATAAAGAAAAAAAACATGAGGAGTTAATGAAAGTCAGACTTATTTTCCTGGTGTCACTGGCTGTGAAATTAAGTGTTTCTTTGCTTACTGTATTCTACGTGGATAGAGAATAACAGCAAATTAATTACTCAAAAAGGGTGCACTTTCCAATAGAAAAGAAAGATAGTACCCCTTTTCAAGTGAGCAATCTGCCAAAAATATTAGAACTATTGAAAAGAATAAGTTCAAATCAGTTTTCTATAGAGTAAACAAAATAAATTTGACGAAATAAATCATGAATATTTAGTTACACTCATAATTGTTAGAGTAAACAGGTCAGCAGTATTAAGAAAGAAATATATGAGCAGTTAATGAAAGTCAGACTTATTTTCCTGGTGTCACTGGCTGTGAAATTAAGTGTTTCTTTGCTTACTGTATTCTAGGTAGATATAGAGAATAACAGCAAATTAATTACTCAAAAAGGGGGCACTTTCTGATAGAAAAGCAAGATAGTACCCCCTTTCAAGTGAGCAATCTGCCAAAAATATTAGAACTATTGAAAAGAATAAGTTCAAATCAGTTTTCTATAGAGTAAAAAAAATAAATTTTAGGAAATAAAGCATGAATATTTAGTTACACTCATAGTTGTTAGAGTAAACAGGTGAGCAGTATAAAGAAAAAAAACATGAGGAGTTAATGAAAGTCAGACTTATTTTCCTGGTGTCACTGGCTGTGAAATTAAGTGTTTCTTTGCTTACTGTATTCTACGTGGATAGAGAATAACAGCAAATTAATTACTCAAAAAGGGGGCACTTTCTGATAGAAAAGCAAGATAGTACCCCTTTTCAAGTGAGCAATCTGCCAAAAATACGAGAACTATTGAAAAGAATGTTAAAATTAGTTTTCTATAGAGTAAAAATAAATAAATTTTAGGAAATAAAGCATGAATATTTAGTTACACTCCTAGTTGTTAGAGAAAACAGGTGAGCAGTATAAAGAAAAAAAACATGAGTAGTTCCTGAAAGTCAGACTTAAATTCCTTAAATGACTGTCAGTGAATTTATGTGATTCCTTGCTTACTGTATTCTAGGCAGATGTAGAGAATAACAGCAAATTAAATACTCAAAAAGGGTGCACTTTCCAATAGAAAAGAAAGATAGTACCCCTTTTCAGGTGAGCAATCTGCCAAAAATATTAGAACTATTGAAAAGAATAAGTTCAAATCAGTTATCTATAAAGATAAATAAAATTAAATTAAAGGAAAAAAAGCATGAACATTTTAGATACACTCATAACTTTGAAAGATATGATGAAAGTGAAGAGAAAATATATAATAACCATTTGCTTTTATTCTCATGACAGATCTGGGTGGACTAGTTTTCTATATTGCAAAAAAATTAAATTTTAGGAAATAAAGGATGAATATTTTAGTTACACTCATAGTTGTTAAAGAGGTCAGCAGTATTAAGAAAAATTATATGAGTAGTACCTGAAAGTCAGACTTAAATTCCTTAAATGATTGTCAGTGAATTTAAGTGTTTCTTTGCTTACTGTATTCTAGGCAGATGTAGAGAATAACAGCAAATTAATTACTCAAAAAGGGAGCACTTTCTGATAGAAAAGCAAGATAGTACCCTTTTTCAAGTGAGCAATCTGCCAAAATTATTAGAACTATTGAAAAGAATAAGTTCAAATCAGTTTTCTATAGAGTAAAAAAATAAATTTTAGGAAATAAAGCATGAATAGCTGTTAGAGTAAACAGGTCAGCAGTACTAAGAAAAAATTATATAAAGAATTCCTGTAATTCAGACTTCAATTCCTTAAGAGTTTGTGAACTTGTTTCTTTGCTTACTGTATTTCAGCTAGATATAGAGAATAACAGCATATCAATTACTCAAAAAGGGTGCACTTTCCAATAGAAAAAAAAGATAGTACCCCTTTTCAAGTGAGCAATCTGCCAAAATTATCAGAACTATTGAAAAGAATAAGTTCAAATCAGTTATCTATAGAGCAAAGAAAATTATTTTAAAAGAAATAAAGCATGAACATTTTAGTCACACTCATAACTTTGAAAGATCTGAGGACGGTGTTAGCGGTTGTCCCTATAAATGTCTGTGATTGGAATTCTGATAAAGGGAATGTAAAATATTTTTATCATTTTTCCTAATGAATTATCTTGTGGAAGGGATAGCATAGGGATGAACAATTATACATTATTGTTACCTGGGTGAGTTAGTGCAAAAAAGTACTAAGATTAGACATAGACAGAATTTTAAGAGCTGTTGTATTAGGTAAATGGTAGGGTTTTCCTTCTTTTCATTTATTAAAGCTTAGTGTAGTAGGTATTCAGGTTCTGGGTTCCTGCTTCCTGGCAAAAATTAAAAAAACTACTGAGGTGGTTGAACAAAACAGAAGGAGCGACACCAGAATAACAAGTGCACCAATGTCAAGAAAGACCAAAGGTTTTGCATGCAAGAAAGTTCAGCAAAATACAGCTAAGTACACGCATCACAGTCTACAACTGTTCAGGGACACTACATTTAGAATTATATATTTACCTGGAAATTGATGCGTTTGCTCATTTTTTTGTATTCTAGGCAGATGTAGAGAATAACAGCAAATTAATTACTCAAAAAGGGAGCACTTTCTAATAGAAAAAAAAGATAGTACCCCTTTTCAAGTGAGCAATCTGCCAAAATTATTAGAACTATTGAAAAGAATAAGTTCAAATCAGTTTTCTATAAAGAAAAATTAATTTAAATTAAAGAAAATAAAGCATGAACATTTTAGTTTCTCATAACTTTGAAAGATATGATGAAAATGATGAGAAAATATGTAAGCTAGATAAACACATACATAGATACAGCTATTTCAACATATAACCAAATCAGAAATTCATTCTCTATATACCATGTTGCAGTCTTTGAATGATACACCCACAAAGGAGGCACTTTCTGGAATTCACAGAAAGAGTGTACTTCTTTGTCAGGTTAACCGTGTGCTCTTATTCTCAAGACAGACTTCACAAACAAAAAACTAAGGTGGCCGGTTATCTAAAATGAGAAATATCAAGCAAACTAAATTTGTTCAAGTCCTCCACAGCACCTGGTGGGAGAGCTGGGCACCTAGGGCGGAGGCCCTGAGTGGATCAGGGTGGACCTGGGCATCACCCCGGATATAGCTGTGAGGAAATGCAGAAGGGCTGCTAGTCCTCCACAGTACCTGGTGGGAGCACTGGGCACCTAGAGCAGAGGCCCTGAGTGGATTGGAGTGGACCGGGGAGTCACCCCGGAGAAGGCTGTAAAGGATATGCAGATGAGCTGCAAGTCCTCCACAGCACTTGAAAGGCAGCCGGGTGTAGAGCTGGGCACCTCTCAGCTGAGGAAAAGGCTTACCAGGGGTTAGGCCAAAGCCAGCATTCCTCCCCCTGAGGGTCACCTAATCCTAGCCAAAAAGCACCTGGAAACTCTGGCACCTGGAGCGAGGGCCCTAGGAAAATCGGGGTGGATTTGGGAGTCACCCCGGATACAGCTGTGAGGAAATGCAGAAGGGCTGCAAGTCCTCCACAGCACATGGTGGGAGCGCTGGGCACCTAGAGCGGAGGCCCTGAGTGGATCGGAGTGGACCTGGGAGTCACCCCGGAGAAGGCTGTAAAGGATATGCAGATGAGCTGCAAGTCCTCTACAGACTTATTTTCCAGGTGTCAATGGCTGTGAAATTAAGTGTATCTTTGCTTACTGTATTCTATGTAGATATAGAGAATAACAGCAAATTAATTACTCAAAAAGGGAGCACTTTCTAATAGAAAAAAAA
Source organism: Microcaecilia unicolor (assembly GCF_901765095.1). Classification (NCBI taxonomy): domain Eukaryota; kingdom Metazoa; phylum Chordata; class Amphibia; order Gymnophiona; family Siphonopidae; genus Microcaecilia; species Microcaecilia unicolor. Next base: position 642,067,769 of record NC_044031.1, read on the forward strand.
GATAGTACCCCTTTTCAAGTGAGCAATCTGCCAAAATTATTAGAACTGTTGAAAAGAATAAGTTCAAATCAGTTTTCTGTAGAGCAAAAAAATAAATTTTAGGAAATAAAGCATGAATAGTTGTTAGAGTAAACAGGTCAGCAGTACTAAGAAAAAATTATATAAAGAGTTCCTGAAATTCAGACTTCAATTCCTTAAGAGACTGTGAACTTATTTCTTTGCTTACTGTATTTCAGCTAGATATAGAGAATAACAGCATATCAATTACTCAAAAAGGGTGCACTTTCCAATAGAAAAAAAAAGATAGTACCCCTTTTCAAGTGAGCAATCTGCCAAAATTATCAGAACTATTGAAAAGAATAAGTTCAAATCAGTTATCTATAGAGCAAAGAAAATTAATTTAAAAGAAATAAAGCATGAACATTTTAGTCACAGTCATAACTTTGAAAGATCTGAGGACGGTGTTAGCGGTTGTCCCTATAAATGTCTGTGATTGGAATTCTGATAAAGGGAATGTAAAATATTTTTATCAGTTTTTCTAATGAATTATCTTGTGGAAGGGATAGCATAGGGATGAACAATTATACATTATTTTTACCTGGGTGAGTTAGTGCAAAAAAGTACTAAGATTAGAGATAGACTGTATTTTAAGAGCTGTTGTATTAGGTAAATGGTAGGGTTTTCCTTCTTTTCATTTATTAAAGCTTAGTGTAGTAGGTATTCAGGTTCTGGGTTCCTGCTTTCTGGCAAAAATTTAAAAAACTACTGAGGTGGTTGAACAAAACAGGAGGGCGATACCAGAATAACAAGTGCACCAATGTCAAGAAAGACCAAAGGTTTTGCATGCAAGAAAGTTCAGCAAAATACAGCTAAGTACATGCATCACAGTCTACAACTGTTCAGGGACACTATATTTAGAATTATATATTTACCTGGAAATTGATGCGTTTGCTCATTATAAAGTGGGGAAATTTGATCCCTGAAAAAGAAAAGTGACACAAAGAATCAATTCTTTGATGGGATTATTAGTTGAAATAAATTCTAAGTAACAACATAATTAAGCAGCATTTATACTTATCTGATAGATTTTGATGAAGGCTTGGATAAATGAAGATTAGTAGTTGGAGGTAGACATGTTGTCTACAATTTAAAGGAAAAGTTGCAGTTTACATTTGCTTATTCTTATAATACAATATAAAACTGTTTGCATTTTGGAATTTGTATTTATATATGATTGAACATATAAATATTACGTTTTAAATACAGCTGTTTATTAAAAGAGAAACTATTTATTGCAAGTATTTAAAGAACCCATCTGGTGCAATAAATTATTTCAATTTAATTCATTATTTAGTGTGCAACATTGTTATTATTACAATTCTGAACATCAAGGGAAATTCGACTAACATTCAAAGTTGCACACTCTATAGTTAAAAGAATTTCTAAATTTTTCTGTAAAACTTCACAATGGTGAGTGTGGGCGTGGGGAACCCCTGAACCGTGATCGGAACATCCAATCACCCTATTTTCACCTCATCATTTGTAGAAGTTGTACATTACACTCATAGTTGTTAGAATAAACAGATCAGTAGTATTAAGAAAAAATTATATGAGGAGTACCTGAAAGTCAGACTTAAATTCCATAAATGATTGTCAGTGAATTTAAGTGTTTTGTTTGCTTACTGTATTCTAGGCAGATGTAGAGAATAACAGCAAATTAATTACTCAAAAAGGAGCACTTTCCATAGAAAAGAAAGATAGTACCCCTTTTCAAGTGAGCAATCTGCCAAAATTATCAGAACTATTGAAAGAATAAGTTCCAATCAGTTTTCTATAGAGTAAAAAAAATTAAATTTTTCTTAATAAAGCATAAATATTTTAGTTACAGTCATAGTTAGAGTAAACAGGTCAGCAGTATTAAGAAAAAATTATATGAGTAGTTCCTGAAAGTCAGACTTGAATTCCTTAAATGACTATCAGTGAATTTAAGTGTTTCTTTGCTTACTGTATTCTAGGCAGATGTAGAGAATAACAGCAAATTAATTAGTCAAAAAGGGAGCACTTTTTGATAGAAAAAAAAGATAGTACCCCTTTTCAAGTGAGCAATCTGCCAAAAATACGAGAACTATTGAAAAGAATAAGTTAAAATTAGTTTTCTATAGAGTAAAAAAAATAAATTTTAGGAAATAAAGCATGGATATTTAGTTACACTCATAGTTGTTAGAGTAAACAGGTCAGCAGTATAAAGAAAAAAAACATGAGGGGTTAATGAAAGTCAGACTTATTTTCCTGGTGTCACTGGCTGTGAAATTAAGTGTATCTTTGCTTACTGTATTCTACGTAGATAGAGAATAAAGCAAATTAATTACTCAAAAAGGGGGCACTTTCTGGTAGAAAAGCTAGATAGTACCCCTTTTCAAGTGAGCAATCTGCCAAAATTATCAGAAGTATTGAAAGAATAAGTTCCAATCAGTTTTCTATAGAGTAAAAAAAATTAAATTTTTGTTAATAAAGCATGAATATTTTAGTTACAGTCATAGTTAGAGTAAACAGGTCAGCAGTATTAAGAAAAAAATATATGAGCACTTAATGAAAGTCAGACTAATTTTCCTGGTGTCACTGGCTGTGAAATTAAGTGTTTCTTTGCTTACTGTATTCTACGTGGATAGAGAATAACAGCAAATTAATTACTCAAAAAGGGGGCACTTTCTGATAGAAAAGCAAGATAGTACCCCTTTTCAAGTGAGCAATCTGCCAAAATTACTACAACTATTGTAAAGAATAAGTTCAAATCAGTTATCTATAAAGAAAAATTAAATTAAATTAAAGAAAATAAAGCATGAATATTTAGTTACACTCATAGTAGTTAGGGTAAACAGGTCAGCAGTATTAAGAAAAAATTATATGAGTAGTTCCTGAAAGTCAGACTTAAATTCCTTAAATGACTGTCAGTGAATTTATGTGATTGCTTGCTTACTGTATTCTAGGCAGATGTAGAGAATAACAGCAAATTAAATACTCAAAAAGGGTGCACTTTCCAATAGAAAAGAAAGATAGTACCCCTTTTCAAGTGAGCAATCTGCCAAAAATATCAGAACTATTGAAAAGAATAAGTTCAAATCAGTTTTCTATAGAGTAAAAAAAAAAAAAAATTTTAGGAAATAAAGCATGAATATTTTATTTACAGTCATAGTTTGAGTAAACAGGTCAGCAGTATTAAGAAAAAAATATATGAGCACTTAATGAAAGTCAGACTTATTTTCCTGGTGTCACTGGCTGTGAAATTAAGTGTTTCTTTGCTTACTGTATTCTAGATAGATATAGAGAATAACAGCAAATTAATAACTCAAAAAGGGAGCACTTTCTGATAGAAAAGCAAGATAGTACCCCTTTTCAAGTGAGCAATCTGCCAAAAATACGAGAACTATTGAAAAGAATAAGTTAAAATTAGTTTTCTATAGAGTAAAAAAAATAAATTTCAGGAAATAAAGCATGAATACTTAGTTACACTCATAGTTGTTAGAGTAAACAGGTCAGCAGTATTAAGAAAGAAATATATGAGCAGTTAATGAAAGTCAGACGTCTTTTCCTGGTGTCACTGGCTGTGAAATTAAGTGTATCTTTGCTTACTGTATTCTACGTAGATAGAGAATAAAGCAAATTAATTACTCAAAAAGGGGGCACTTTCTGATAGAAAAGCTAGATAGTACCCCTTTTCAAGTGAGCAATCTGCCAAAATTATCAGAACTATTGAAAAGAATAAGTTCAAATCAGTTATCTATAAAGAAAAATTAAATTAAAGAAAATAAAGCATGAATATTTAGTTACACTCATAGTTGTTAGAGTAAACAGGTGAGCAGTATAAAGAAAAAAAACATGAGGAGTTAATGAAAGTCAGACTTATTTTCCTGGTGTCACTGGCTGTGAAATTAACTGTTTCTTTGCTTACTGTATTCTACGTGGATAGAGAATAACAGCAAATTAATTACTCAAAAAGGGGGCACTTTCTGATAGAAAAGCAAGATAGTACCCCCTTTCAAGTGAGCAATCTGCCAAAATTACTACAACTATTGTAAAGAATAAGTTCAAATCAGTTATCTATAAAGAAAAATTAAATTAAATTAAAGGAAATAAAGCATGAATATTTAGTTACACTCATAGTAGTTAGGGTAAACAGGTCAGCAGTATTAAGAAAAAATTATATGAGTAGTTCCTGAAAGTCAGACTTAAATTCCTTAAATGACTGTCAGTGAATTTATGTGATTGCTTGCTTACTGTATTCTAGGCAGATGTAGAGAATAAGAGCAAATTAAATACTCAAAAAGGGTGCACTTTCCAATAGAAAAGAAAGATAGTACCCCTTTTCAAGTGAGCAATCTGCCAAAAATATCAGAACTATTGAAAAGAATAAGTTCAAATCAGTTTTCTATAGAGTAAAAAAAAAATAAATTTCAGGAAATAAAGCATGAATATTTTAGTTACAGTCATAGTTAGAGTAAACAGGTCAGCAGTATTAAGAAAAAAATATATGAGCACTTAATGAAAGTCAGACTTATTTTCCTGGTGTCACTGGCTGTGAAATTAAGTGTTTCTTTGCTTACTGTATTCTAGATAGATATAGAGAATAACAGCAAATTAATAACTCAAAAAGGGAGCACTTTCTGATAGAAAAGCAAGATAGTACCCCTTTTCAAGTGAGCAATCTGCCAAAAATATTAGAACTATTGAAAAGAATAAGTTCAAATCAGTTATCTATAAAGATAAATAAAATTAAATTAAAGGAAAAAAAGCATGAACATTTTAGATACACTCATAGTTGTTAGAGTTGATGAAAGTGAAGAGAAAATATATAATAACCATTTGCTTTTATTCTCATGACAGATCTGGGTGGACTAGTTTTCTATAGTGTAAAAAAAATTAAATTTTAGGAAATAAAGGATGAATATTTTAGTTACACTCATAGTTGTTAAAGAGGTCAGCAGTATTAAGAAAAATTATATGAGTAGTACCTGAAAGTCAGACTTAAATTCCTTAAATGATTGTCAGTGAATTTAAGTGTTTCTTTGCTTACTGTATTCTAGGCAGATGTAGAGAATAACAGCAAATTAATTACTCAAAAAGGGAGCACTTTCTGATAGAAAAGCAAGATAGTACCCTTTTTCAAGTGAGCAATCTGCCAAAATTATTAGAACTATTGAAAAGAATAAGTTCAAATCAGTTTTCTATAGAGTAAAAAAATAAATTTTAGGAAATAAAGCATGAATAGCTGTTAGAGTAAACAGGTCAGCAGTACTAAGAAAAAATTATATAAAGAATTCCTGTAATTCAGACTTCAATTCCTTAAGAGTTTGTGAACTTGTTTCTTTGCTTACTGTATTTCAGCTACATATAGAGAATAACAGCAAATCAATTACTCAAAAAGGGTGCACTTTCCAATAGAAAAAAAAAGATAGTACCCCTTTTCAAGTGAGCAATCTGCCAAAATTATCAGAACTATTGAAAAGAATAAGTTCAAATCAGTTATCTATAGAGCAAAGAAAATTAATTTAAAAGAAATAAAGCATGAACATTTTAGTCACACTCATAACTTTGAAAGATCTGAGGACGGTGTTAGCGGTTGTCCCTATAAATGTCTGTGAATGGAATTCTGATAAAGGGAATGTAAAATATTTTTATCAGTTTTTCTAATGAATTATCTTGTGGAAGGGATAGCATAGGGATGAACAATTATACATTATTGTTACCTGGGTGAGTTAGTGCAAAAAAGTACTAAGATTAGACATAGACAGAATTTTAAGAGCTGTTGTATTAGGTAAATGGTAGGGTTTTCCTTCTTTTCATTTATTAAAGCTTAGTGTAGTAGGTATTCAGGTTCTGGGTTCCTGCTTCCTGGCAAAAATTAAAAAAACTACTGAGGTGGTTGAACAAAACAGGAGGAGCGACACCAGAATAACAAGTGCACCAATGTCAAGAAAGACCAAAGGTTTTGCATGCAAGAAAGTTCAGCAAAATACAGCTAAGTACACGCATCACAGTCTACAACTGTTCAGGGACACTGCATTTAGAATTATATATTTACCTGGAAATTGATGCGTTTGCTCATTTTACTGTATTCTAGGCAGATGTAGAGAATAACAGCAAATTAATTACTCAAAAAGGGAGCACTTTCTAATAGAAAAAAAAGATAGTACCCCTTTTCAAGTGAGCAATCTGCCAAAATTATTAGAACTATTGAAAAGAATAAGTTCAAATCAGTTTTCTATAAAGAAAAATTAATTTAAATTAAAGAAAATAAAGCATGAACATTTTAGTTTCTCATAACTTTGAAAGATATGATGAAAATGATGAGAAAATATGTAAGCTAGATAAACACATACATAGATACAGCTATTTCAACATATAACCAAATCAGAAATTCATTCTCTATATACCATGTTGCAGTCTTTGAATGATACACCCACAAAGGAGGCACTTTCTGGAATTCACAGAAAGAGTGTACTTCTTTGTCAGGTTAACCGTGTGCTCTTATTCTCAATACAGACTTCACAAACAAAAAACTAAGGTGGCCGGTTATCTAAAATGAGAAATATCAAGCAAACTAAATTTGTTCAAGTCCTCCACAGCACCTGGTGGGAGAGCTGGGCACCTAGGGCGGAGGCCCTGAGTGGATCGGGGTGGACCTGGGCATCACCCCGGATATAGCTGTGAGGAAATGCAGAAGGGCTGCTAGAGTTCCACAGTACCTGGTGGGAGCACTGGGCACCTAGAGCAGAGGCCCTGAGTGGATCGGAGTGGACCGGGGAGTCACCCCGGAGAAGGCTGTAAAGGATATGCAGATGAGCTGCAAGTCCTCCACAGCACTTGAAAGGCAGCCGGGTGTAGAGCTGGGCACCTCTCAGCTGAGGAAAAGGCTTACCAGGGGTTAGGCCGAAGCCAGCATTCCTCCCCCTGAGGGTCGACTAATCCTAGCCAAAAAGCACCTGGAAACTCTGGCACCTGGAGCGAGGGCCCTAGGAAGATCAGGGTGGACCTGGGAGTCACCCCGGATACAGCTGTGAGGAAATGCAGAAGGGCTGCAAGTCCTCCACAGCACATGGTGGGAGCGCTGGGCACCTAGAGCGGAGGCCCTGGGTGTATCAGAGAAGTCCTGGGAGTCACCCCGGAGACGACTGTAAAGGATATGCAGATGACCTGCAAGTCCTCCACAGCACCAGAAAGGCAGCCGGTGTAGAGCTGGGCACCTCTCAGCTGAGGAAAAGGCTTACCAGGGGTTAGGCCAAAGCCAGCATTCCTCCCCCTGAGGGTCGCCTAATCCTAGCCAAAAAGCACCTGGAAACTCTGGCACCTGGAGCGAGGGCCCTAGGAAAATCGGGGTGGATTTGGGAGTCACCCCGGATACAGCTGTGAGGAAATGCAGAAGGGCTGCAAGTCCTCCACAGCACCTGGTGGGAGCGCTGGGCACCTAGAGCGGAGGCCCTGAGTGGATCGGAGTGGACCTGGGAGTCACCCCGGAGAAGGATGTAAAGGATATGCAGATGAGCTGCAAGTCCTCCACAGACTTATTTTCCAGGTGTCAATGGCTGTGAAATTAAGTGTATCTTTGCTTACTGTATTCTATGTAGATATAGAGAATAACAGCAAATTAAATACTCAAAAAGGGTGCACTTTCCAATAGAAAAGAAAGATAGTACCCCTTTTCAAGTGAGCAATCTGCCAAAATTATTAGAACTATTGAAAAGAATAAGTTCAAATCAGTTTTCTGTAGAGCAAAAAAATAAATTTTAGGAAATAAAGCATGAATAGTTGTTAGAGTAAACAGGTCAGCAGTACTAAGAAAAAATTATATAAAGAGTTCCTGAAATTCAGACTTCAATTCCTTAAGAGACTGTGAACTTATTTCTTTGCTTACTGTATTTCAGCTAGATATAGAGAATAACAGCATATCAATTACTCAAAAAGGGTGCACTTTCCAATAGAAAAAAAAAGATAGTACCCCTTTTCAAGTGAGCAATCTGCCAAAATTATCAGAACTATTGAAAAGAATAAGTTCAAATCAGTTATCTATAGAGCAAAGAAAATTAATTTAAAAGAAATAAAGCATGAACATTTTAGTCACAGTCATAACTTTGAAAGATCTGAGGACGGTGTTAGCGGTTGTCCCTATAAATGTCTGTGATTGGAATTCTGATAAAGGGAATGTAAAATATTTTTATCAGTTTTTCTAATGAATTATCTTGTGGAAGGGATAGCATAGGGATGAACAATTATACATTATTTTTACCTGGGTGAGTTAGTGCAAAAAAGTACTAAGATTAGAGATAGACTGTATTTTAAGAGCTGTTGTATTAGGTAAATGGTAGGGTTTTCCTTCTTTTCATTTATTAAAGCTTAGTGTAGTAGGTATTCAGGTTCTGGGTTCCTGCTTCCTGGCAAAAATTTAAAAAACTACTGAGGTGGTTGAACAAAACAGGAGGGCGATACCAGAATAACAAGTGCACCAATGTCAAGAAAGACCAAAGGTTTTGCATGCAAGAAAGTTCAGCAAAATACAGCTAAGTACATGCATCACAGTCTACAACTGTTCAGGGACACTATATTTAGAATTATATATTTACCTGGAAATTGATGCGTTTGCTCATTATAAAGTGGGGAAATTTGATCCCTGAAAAAGAAAAGTGACACAAAGAATCAATTCTTTGATGGGATTATTAGTTGAAATAAATTCTAAGTAACAACATAATTAAGCAGCATTTATACTTATCTGATAGATTTTGATGAAGGCTTGGATAAATGAAGATTAGTAGTTGGAGGTAGACATGTTGTCTACAATTTAAAGGAAAAGTTGCAGTTTACATTTGCTTATTCTTATAATACAATATAAAACTGTTTGCATTTTGGAATTTGTATTTATATATGATTGAACATATAAATATTACGTTTTAAATACAGCTGTTTATTAAAAGAGAAACTATTTATTGCAAGTATTTAAAGAACCCATCTGGTGCAATAAATTATTTCAATTTAATTCATTATTTAGTGTGCAACATTGTTATTATTACAATTCTGAACATCAAGGGAAATTCGACTAACATTCAAAGTTGCACACTCTATAGTTAAAAGAATTTCTAAATTTTTCTGTAAAACTTCACAATGGTGAGTGTGGGCGTGGGGAACCCCTGAACCGTGATCGGAACATCCAATCACCCTATTTTCACCTCATCATTTGTAGAAGTTGTACATTACACTCATAGTTGTTAGAATAAACAGATCAGTAGTATTAAGAAAAAATTATATGAGGAGTACCTGAAAGTCAGACTTAAATTCCATAAATGATTGTCAGTGAATTTAAGTGTTTTGTTTGCTTACTGTATTCTAGGCAGATGTAGAGAATAACAGCAAATTAATTACTCAAAAAGGAGCACTTTCCATAGAAAAGAAAGATAGTACCCCTTTTCAAGTGAGCAATCTGCCAAAATTATCAGAACTATTGAAAGAATAAGTTCCAATCAGTTTTCTATAGAGTAAAAAAAATTAAATTTTTGTTAATAAAGCATAAATATTTTAGTTACAGTCATAGTTAGAGTAAACAGGTCAGCAGTATTAAGAAAAAATTATATGAGTAGTTCCTGAAAGTCAGACTTGAATTCCTTAAATGACTATCAGTGAATTTAAGTGTTTCTTTGCTTACTGTATTCTAGGCAGATGTAGAGAATAACAGCAAATTAATTAGTCAAAAAGGGAGCACTTTTTGATAGAAAAAAAAGATAGTACCCCTTTTCAAGTGAGCAATCTGCCAAAAATACGAGAACTATTGAAAAGAATAAGTTAAAATTAGTTTTCTATAGAGTAAAAAAAATAAATTTTAGGAAATAAAGCATGGATATTTAGTTACACTCATAGTTGTTAGAGTAAACAGGTCAGCAGTATAAGAAAAAAAACATGAGGGGTTAATGAAAGTCAGACTTATTTTCCTGGTGTCACTGGCTGTGAAATTAAGTGTATCTTTGCTTACTGTATTCTACGTAGATAGAGAATAAAGCAAATTAATTACTCAAAAAGGGGGCACTTTCTGGTAGAAAAGCTAGATAGTACCCCTTTTCAAGTGAGCAATCTGCCAAAATTATCAGAAGTATTGAAAGAATAAGTTCCAATCAGTTTTCTATAGAGTAAAAAAAATTAAATTTTTGTTAATAAAGCATGAATATTTTAGTTACAGTCATAGTTAGAGTAAACAGGTCAGCAGTATTAAGAAAAAAATATATGAGCACTTAATGAAAGTCAGACTAATTTTCCTGGTGTCACTGGCTGTGAAATTAAGTGTTTCTTTGCTTACTGTATTCTACGTGGATAGAGAATAACAGCAAATTAATTACTCAAAAAGGGGGCACTTTCTGATAGAAAAGCAAGATAGTACCCCTTTTCAAGTGAGCAATCTGCCAAAATTACTACAACTATTGTAAAGAATAAGTTCAAATCAGTTATCTATAAAGAAAAATTAAATTAAATTAAAGAAAATAAAGCATGAATATTTAGTTACACTCATAGTAGTTAGGGTAAACAGGTCAGCAGTATTAAGAAAAAATTATATGAGTAGTTCCTGAAAGTCAGACTTAAATTCCTTAAATGACTGTCAGTGAATTTATGTGATTGCTTGCTTACTGTATTCTAGGCAGATGTAGAGAATAACAGCAAATTAAATACTCAAAAAGGGTGCACTTTCCAATAGAAAAGAAAGATAGTACCCCTTTTCAAGTGAGCAATCTGCCAAAAATATCAGAACTATTGAAAAGAATAAGTTCAAATCAGTTTTCTATAGAGTAAAAAAAAAAATAAATTTTAGGAAATAAAGCATGAATATTTTATTTACAGTCATAGTTTGAGTAAACAGGTCAGCAGTATTAAGAAAAAAATATATGAGCACTTAATGAAAGTCAGACTTATTTTCCTGGTGTCACTGGCTGTGAAATTAAGTGTTTCTTTGCTTACTGTATTCTAGATAGATATAGAGAATAACAGCAAATTAATAACTCAAAAAGGGAGCACTTTCTGATAGAAAAGCAAGATAGTACCCCTTTTCAAGTGAGCAATCTGCCAAAAATACGAGAACTATTGAAAAGAATAAGTTAAAATTAGTTTTCTATAGAGTAAAAAAAATAAATTTCAGGAAATAAAGCATGAATACTTAGTTACACTCATAGTTGTTAGAGTAAACAGGTCAGCAGTATTAAGAAAGAAATATATGAGCAGTTAATGAAAGTCAGACGTCTTTTCCTGGTGTCACTGGCTGTGAAATTAAGTGTATCTTTGCTTACTGTATTCTACGTAGATAGAGAATAAAGCAAATTAATTACTCAAAAAGGGGGCACTTTCTGATAGAAAAGCTAGATAGTACCCCTTTTCAAGTGAGCAATCTGCCAAAATTATCAGAACTATTGAAAAGAATAAGTTCCAATCAGTTTTCTATAGGGTAAAAAAAATTAAATTTTAGTTAATAAAGCATGAATATTTTAGTTACAGTCATAGAGTAAACAGGTCAGCAGTATTAAGAAAAAAATATATGAGCACTTAATGAAAGTCAGACTTGGCTGTGAAATTAAGTGTATCTTTTCTTACTGTATTCTACGTAGATATAGGGAATAACAGCAAATAAATTACTCAAAAAGGGAGCACTTTCTGATAGAAAAGAAAGATAGTACCCCTTTTCAAGTGAGCAATCTACCAAAATTACTACAACTATTGAAAAGAATAAGTTCAAATCAGTTATCTATAAAGAAAAATTAAATTAAAGAAAATAAAGCATGAATATTTAGTTACACTCATAGTTGTTAGAGTAAACAGGTGAGCAGTATAAAGAAAAAAAACATGAGGAGTTAATGAAAGTCAGACTTATTTTCCTGGTGTCACTGGCTGTGAAATTAAGTGTTTCTTTGCTTACTGTATTCTACGTGGATAGAGAATAACAGCAAATTAATTACTCAAAAAGGGTGCACTTTCCAATAGAAAAGAAAGATAGTACCCCTTTTCAAGTGAGCAATCTGCCAAAAATATCAGAACTATTGAAAAGAATAAGTTCAAATCAGTTTTCTATAGAGTAAAAAAAATAAATTTGACGAAATAAATCATGAATATTTAGTTACACTCATAATTGTTAGAGTAAACAGGTCAGCAGTATTAAGAAAGAAATATATGAGCAGTTAATGAAAGTCAGACTTATTTTCCTGGTGTCAGTGGCTGTGAAATTCAGTGTTTCTTTGCTTACTGTATTCTACGTAGATATAGGGAATAACAGCAAATAAATTACTCAAAAAGGGGGCACTTTCTGATAGAAAAGCAAGATAGTACCCCCTTTCAAGTGAGCAATCTGCCAAAAATATTAGAACTATTGAAAGGAATAAGTTCAAATCAGTTTTCTATAGAGTAAAAAAAATAAATTTTAGGAAATAAAGCATGAATATTTAGTTACACTCATAGTTGTTAGAGTAAACAGGTGAGCAGTATAAAGAAAAAAAACATGAGGAGTTAATGAAAGTCAGACTTATTTTCCTGGTGTCACTGGCTGTGAAATTAAGTGTTTCTTTGCTTACTGTATTCTACGTGGATAGAGAATAACAGCAAATTAATTACTCAAAAAGGGGGCACTTTCTGATAGAAAAGCAAGATAGTACCCCCTTTCAAGTGAGCAATCTGCCAAAATTACTACAACTATTGTAAAGAATAAGTTCAAATCAGTTATCTATAAAGAAAAATTAAATTAAATTAAAGGAAATAAAGCATGAATATTTAGTTACACTCATAGTAGTTAGGGTAAACAGGTCAGCAGTATTAAGAAAAAATTATATGAGTAGTTCCTGAAAGTCAGACTTAAATTCCTTAAATGACTGTCAGTGAATTTATGTGATTGCTTGCTTACTGTATTCTAGGCAGATGTAGAGAATAACAGCAAATTAAATACTCAAAAAGGGTGCACTTTCCAATAGAAAAGAAAGATAGTACCCCTTTTCAAGTGAGCAATCTGCCAAAAATATCAGAACTATTGAAAAGAATAAGTTCAAATCAGTTTTCTATAGAGTAAAAAAAAAATAAATTTCAGGAAATAAAGCATGAATATTTTAGTTACAGTCATAGTTAGAGTAAACAGGTCAGCAGTATTAAGAAAAAAATATATGAGCACTTAATGAAAGTCAGACTTATTTTCCTGGTGTCACTGGCTGTGAAATTAAGTGTTTCTTTGCTTACTGTATTCTAGATAGATATAGAGAATAACAGCAAATTAATAACTCAAAAAGGGAGCACTTTCTGATAGAAAAGCAAGATAGTACCCCTTTTCAAGTGAGCAATCTGCCAAAAATATTAGAACTATTGAAAAGAATAAGTTCAAATCAGTTATCTATAAAGATAAATAAAATTAAATTAAAGGAAAAAAAGCATGAACATTTTAGATACACTCATAGTTGTTAGAGTTGATGAAAGTGAAGAGAAAATATATAATAACCATTTGCTTTTATTCTCATGACAGATCTGGGTGGACTAGTTTTCTATATAAAGGATGAATATTTTAGTTACACTCATAGTTGTTAGAGAGGTCAGCAGTATTAAGAAAAATTATATGAGTAGTACCTGAAAGTCAGACTTAAATTCCTTAAATGATTGTCAGTGAATTTAAGTGTTTCTTTGCTTACTGTATTCTAGGCAGATGTAGAGAATAACAGCAAATTAATTACTCAAAAAGGGAGCACTTTCTGATAGAAAAGCAAGATAGTACCCTTTTTCAAGTGAGCAATCTGCCAAAATTATTAGAACTATTGAAAAGAATAAGTTCAAATCAGTTTTCTATAGAGTAAAAAAATAAATTTTAGGAAATAAAGCATGAATAGCTGTTAGAGTAATCAGGTCAGCAGTACTAAGAAAAAATTATATAAAGAATTCCTGTAATTCAGACTTCAATTCCTTAAGAGTTTGTGAACTTGTTTCTTTGCTTACTGTATTTCAGCTACATATAGAGAATAACAGCAAATCAATTACTCAAAAAGGGTGCACTTTCCAATAGAAAAAAAAAGATAGTACCCCTTTTCAAGTGAGCAATCTGCCAAAATTATCAGAACTATTGAAAAGAATAAGTTCAAATCAGTTATCTATAGAGCAAAGAAAATTAATTTAAAAGAAATAAAGCATGAACATTTTAGTCACACTCATAACTTTGAAAGATCTGAGGACGGTGTTAGCGGTTGTCCCTATAAATGTCTGTGATTGGAATTCTGATAAAGGGAATGTAAAATATTTTTATCAGTTTTTCTAATGAATTATCTTGTGGAAGGGATAGCATAGGGATGAACAATTATACATTATTGTTACCTGGGTGAGTTAGTGCAAAAAAGTACTAACATTAGAGATAGACAGAATTTTAAGAGCTGTTGTATTAGGTAAATGGTAGGGTTTTCCTTCTTTTCATTTATTAAAGCTTAGTGTAGTAGGTATTCAGGTTCTGGGTTCCTGCTTCCTGGCAAAAATTTAAAAAACTACTGAGGTGGTTGAACAAAACAGGAGGAGCGACACCAGAATAACAAGTGCACCAATGTCAAGAAAGACCAAAGGTTTTGCATGCAAGAAAGTTCAGCAAAATACAGCTAAGTACACACATCACAGTCTACAACTGTTCAGGGACACTACATTTAGAATTATATATTTACCTGGAAATTGATGCGTTTGCTCATTTTACTGTATTCTAGGCAGATGTAGAGAATAACAGCAAATTAATTACTCAAAAAAGGGAGCACTTTCTGATAGAAAAGCAAAATAGTACCCTTTTCAAGTATGCAATCTGCCAAAATTATTAGAACTATTGAAAAGTATAAGTTCAAATCAGTTTTCTATAAAGAAAAATTTATTTAAATTAAAGAAAATAAAGCATGAACATTTTAGTTTCTCATAACTTTGAAAGATATGATGAAAATGATGAGAAAATATGTAAGCTAGATAAATAAATACATAGATACAGCTATTTCAACATATAACCAAATCAGAAATTCATTCTCTATATACCATGTTGCAGTCTTTAAATGATACACCCACAAAGAAGGCACTTTCTGGAATTCACAGAAAGAGTGTACCTCTTTGTCAGGTTAACCGTGTGCTCTTATTCTCAAGACAGACTTCACAAACAAAAAACTAAGGTGGCTGGTTATCTAAAATGAGAAATATCAAGCAAACTAAATTTGTTCAAGTCCTCCACAGCACCTGGTGGGAGAGCTGGGCACCTAGGGCGGAGGCCCTGAGTGGATCGGGGTGGACCTGGGCATCACCCCGGATATAGCTGTGAGGAAATGCAGAAGGGCTGCTAGTCCTCCACAGTACCTGGTGGGAGCACTGGGCACCTAGAGCAGAGGCCCTGAGTGGATCGGTGTGGACCTGGGAGTCACCCCGGAGAAGGCTGTAAAGGATATGCAGATGAGCTGCAAGTCCTCCACAGCACCTGAAAGGCCTCCGGTGGTAGATCTGGGCACCTCTCAGCTGAGGAAAAGGCTTACCAGGGGTTAGGCCGAAGCCAGCATTCCTCCCCCTGAGGGTCGACTAATCCTAGCCAAAAAGCACCTGGAAACTCTGGCACCTGGAGCGAGGGCCCTAGGAAGATCAGGGTGGACCTGGGAGTCACCCCGGATACAGCTGTGAGGAAATGCAGAAGGGCTGCAAGTCCTTCACAGCACCTGGTGGGAGCGCTGGGCACCTAGAGCGGAGGCCCTGGGTGGATCAGAGAAGTCCTGGGAGTCACCCCGGAGACGACTGTAAAGGATATGCAGATGACCTGCAAGTCCTCCACAGCACCAGAAAGGCAGTCGGGTGTAGAGCTGGGCACCTCTCAGCTGAGGAAAAGGCTTACCAGGGGTTAGGCCAAAGCCAGCATTCCTCCCCCTGAGGGTCGCCTAATCCTAGCCAAAAAGCACCTGGAAACTCTGGCACCTGGAGCGAGGGCCCTAGAAAGATCGGGGTGGATTTGGGAGTCACCCCGGATACAGCTGTGAGGAAATGCAGAAGGGCTGCAAGTCGTCCACAGCACCTGGTGGGAGCGCTGGGCACCTAGAGCGGAGGCCCTGAGTGGATCGGAGTGGACCTGGGAGTCACCCCGGAGAAGGCTGTAAAGGATATGCAGATGATCTGCAAGTCCTCTACAGACTTATTTTCCAGGTGTCAATGGCTGTGAAATTAAGTGTATCTTTGCTTACTGTATTCTATGTAGATATAGAGAATAACAGCAAATTAATTACTCAAAAAGGGAGCACTTTCTAATAGAAAAAAAAGATAGTACCCCTTTTCAAGTGAGCAATCTGCCAAAATTATTAGAACTATTGAAAAGAATAAGTTCAAATCAGTTTTCTGTAGAGTAAAAAAATAAATTTTAGGAAATAAAGCATGAATAGTTGTTAGAGTAAACAGGTCAGCAGTACTAAGAAAAAATTATATAAAGTGTTCCTGAAATTCAGACTTCAATTCCTTAAGAGACGGTGAACTTATCTCTTTGCTTACTGTATTTCAGCTAGATATAGAGAATAACAGCAAATCAATTACTCAAAAAGGGTGCACTTTCCAATAGAAAAAAAAAGATAGTACCCCTTTTCAAGTGAGCAATCTGCCAAAATTATCAGAACTATTGAAAAGAATAAGTTCAAATCAGTTATCTATAGAGCAAAGAAAATTAATTTAAAAGAAATAAAGCATGAACATTTTAGTCACACTCATAACTTTGAAAGATCTGAGGACGGTGTTAGCGGTTGTCCCTATAAATGTCTGTGATTGGAATTCTGATAAAGGGAATGTAAAATATTTTATCAGTTTTTCTAATGAATTATCTTGTGGAAGGGATAGCATAGGGATGAACAATTATACATTATTGTTACCTGGGTGAGTTAGTGCAAAAAAGTACTAAGATTAGAGATAGACTGAATTTTAAGAGCTGTTGTATTAGGTAAATGGTAGGGTTTTCCTTCTTTTCATTTATTAAGCTTAGTGTAGTAGGTATTCAGGTTCTGGGTTCCTGCTTCCTGGCAAAAATTTAATAAACTACTGAGGTGGTTGAACAAAACAGGAGGGCGATACCAGAATAACAAGTGCACCAATGTCAAGAAAGACCAAAGGTTTTGCATGCAAGAAAGTTCAGCAAAATACAGCTAAGTACATGCATCACAGTCTACAACTGTTCAGGGACACTATATTTAGAATTATATATTTACCTGGAAATTGATGCGTTTGCTCATTTTAAAGTGGGGAACTTTGATCCCTGAAAAAGAAAAGTGACACAAAGAATCAATTCTTTGATGGGATTATTAGTTGAAATAAATTCTAAGTAACAACATAATTAAGCAGCATTTATACTTATCTGATAGATTTTGGTGAAGGCTTGGATAAATGAAGATTAGTAGTTGGAGGTAGACATGTTGTCTACAATTTAAAGGAAAAGTTGCAGTTTACATTTGCTTATTCTTATAATACAATATAAAACTGTTTGCATTTTGGAATTTGTATTTATATATGATTGAACATATAAATATTACGTTTTAAATACAGCTGTTTATTAAAGAGAAACTATTTATTGCAAGTATTTAAAGAACCCATCTGGTGCAATAAATTATTTCAATTTAATTCATTATTTAGTGTGCAACATTGTTATTATTACAATTCTGAACATCAAGGGAAATTCGACTAACATTCAAAGTTGCACACTCTATAGTTAAAAGAATTTCTAAATTTTTCTGTAAAACTTCACAATGGTGAGTGTGGGCGTGGGGAATCCCTGAACCGTGATCGGAACATCCAATCACCCTATTTTCACCTCATCATTTGTAGAAGTTGTACATTACACTCATAGTTG
This sequence comes from Microcaecilia unicolor, assembly GCF_901765095.1. Classification (NCBI taxonomy): domain Eukaryota; kingdom Metazoa; phylum Chordata; class Amphibia; order Gymnophiona; family Siphonopidae; genus Microcaecilia; species Microcaecilia unicolor. The sequence goes on from NC_044031.1 coordinate 642,085,629, forward strand.
TTAGAATAAACAGATCAGTAGTATTAAGAAAAAATTATATGAGGAGTACCTGAAAGTCAGACTTAAATTCCATAAATGATTGTCAGTGAATTTAAGTGTTTTGTTTGCTTACTGTATTCTAGGCAGATGTAGAGAATAACAGCAAATTAATTACTCAAAAAGGAGCACTTTCCATAGAAAAGAAAGATAGTACCCCTTTTCAAGTGAGCAATCTGCCAAAATTATCAGAACTATTGAAAGAATAAGTTCCAATCAGTTTTCTATAGAGTAAAAAAAATTAAATTTTTGTTAATAAAGCATAAATATTTTAGTTACAGTCATAGTTAGAGTAAACAGGTCAGCAGTATTAAGAAAAAATTATATGAGTAGTTCCTGAAAGTCAGACTTGAATTCCTTAAATGACTATCAGTGAATTTAAGTGTTTCTTTGCTTACTGTATTCTAGGCAGATGTAGAGAATAACAGCAAATTAATTAGTCAAAAAGGGAGCACTTTTTGATAGAAAAAAAAGATAGTACCCCTTTTCAAGTGAGCAATCTGCCAAAAATACGAGAACTATTGAAAAGAATAAGTTAAAATTAGTTTTCTATAGAGTAAAAAAATAAATTTTAGGAAATAAAGCATGGATATTTAGTTACACTCATAGTTGTTAGAGTAAACAGGTCAGCAGTATAAAGAAAAAAAACATGAGGGGTTAATGAAAGTCAGACTTATTTTCCTGGTGTCACTGGCTGTGAAATTAAGTGTATCTTTGCTTACTGTATTCTACGTAGATAGAGAATAAAGCAAATTAATTACTCAAAAAGGGGGCACTTTCTGGTAGAAAAGCTAGATAGTACCCCTTTTCAAGTGAGCAATCTGCCAAAATTATCAGAAGTATTGAAAGAATAAGTTCCAATCAGTTTTCTATAGAGTAAAAAAAATTAAATTTTTGTTAATAAAGCATGAATATTTTAGTTACAGTCATAGTTAGAGTAAACAGGTCAGCAGTATTAAGAAAAAAATATATGAGCACTTAATGAAAGTCAGACTAATTTTCCTGGTGTCACTGGCTGTGAAATTAAGTGTTTCTTTGCTTACTGTATTCTACGTGGATAGAGAATAACAGCAAATTAATTACTCAAAAAGGGGGCACTTTCTGATAGAAAAGCAAGATAGTACCCCTTTTCAAGTGAGCAATCTGCCAAAATTACTACAACTATTGTAAAGAATAAGTTCAAATCAGTTATCTATAAAGAAAAATTAAATTAAATTAAAGAAAATAAAGCATGAATATTTAGTTACACTCATAGTAGTTAGGGTAAACAGGTCAGCAGTATTAAGAAAAAATTATATGAGTAGTTCCTGAAAGTCAGACTTAAATTCCTTAAATGACTGTCAGTGAATTTATGTGATTGCTTGCTTACTGTATTCTAGGCAGATGTAGAGAATAACAGCAAATTAAATACTCAAAAAGGGTGCACTTTCCAATAGAAAAGAAAGATAGTACCCCTTTTCAAGTGAGCAATCTGCCAAAAATATCAGAACTATTGAAAAGAATAAGTTCAAATCAGTTTTCTATAGAGTAAAAAAAAAAATAAATTTTAGGAAATAAAGCATGAATATTTTATTTACAGTCATAGTTTGAGTAAACAGGAAAGCAGTATTAAGAAAAAAATATATGAGCACTTAATGAAAGTCAGACTTATTTTCCTGGTGTCACTGGCTGTGAAATTAAGTGTTTCTTTGCTTACTGTATTCTAGATAGATATAGAGAATAACAGCAAATTAATAACTCAAAAAGGGAGCACTTTCTGATAGAAAAGCAAGATAGTACCCCTTTTCAAGTGAGCAATCTGCCAAAAATACGAGAACTATTGAAAAGAATAAGTTAAAATTAGTTTTCTATAGAGTAAAAAAAATAAATTTCAGGAAATAAAGCATGAATACTTAGTTACACTCATAGTTGTTAGAGTAAACAGGTCAGCAGTATTAAGAAAGAAATATATGAGCAGTTAATGAAAGTCAGACGTCTTTTCCTGGTGTCACTGGCTGTGAAATTAAGTGTATCTTTGCTTACTGTATTCTACGTAGATAGAGAATAAAGCAAATTAATTACTCAAAAAGGGGGCACTTTCTGATAGAAAAGCTAGATAGTACCCCTTTTCAAGTGAGCAATCTGCCAAAATTATCAGAACTATTGAAAAGAATAAGTTCCAATCAGTTTTCTATAGGGTAAAAAAAATTAAATTTTAGTTAATAAAGCATGAATATTTTAGTTACAGTCATAGAGTAAACAGGTCAGCAGTATTAAGAAAAAAATAAATGAGCACTTAATGAAAGTCAGACTTGGCTGTGAAATTAAGTGTATCTTTTCTTACTGTATTCTACGTAGATATAGGGAATAACAGCAAATAAATTACTCAAAAAGGGAGCACTTTCTGATAGAAAAAAAAAGATTGTACCCCTTTTCAAGTGAGCAATCTGCCAAAATTACTACAACTATTGAAAAGAATAAGTTCAAATCAGTTATCTATAAAGAAAAATTAAATTAAAGAAAATAAAGCATGAATATTTAGTTACACTCATAGTTGTTAGAGTAAACAGGTGAGCAGTATAAAGAAAAAAAACATGAGGAGTTAATGAAAGTCAGACTTATTTTCCTGGTGTCACTGGCTGTGAAATTAAGTGTTTCTTTGCTTACTGTATTCTACGTGGATAGAGAATAACAGCAAATTAATTACTCAAAAAGGGTGCACTTTCCAATAGAAAAGAAAGATAGTACCCCTTTTCAAGTGAGCAATCTGCCAAAAATATCAGAACTATTGAAAAGAATAAGTTCAAATCAGTTTTCTATAGAGTAAAAAAAATAAATTTGACGAAATAAATCATGAATATTTAGTTACACTCATAATTGTTAGAGTAAACAGGTCAGCAGTATTAAGAAAGAAATATATGAGCAGTTAATGAAAGTCAGACTTATTTTCCTGGTGTCAATGGCTGTGAAATTCAGTGTTTCTTTGCTTACTGTATTCTACGTAGATATAGGGAATAACAGCAAATAAATTACTCAAAAAGGGGGCACTTTCTGATAGAAAAGCAAGATAGTACCCCCTTTCAAGTGAGCAATCTGCCAAAAATATTAGAACTATTGAAAAGAATAAGTTCAAATCAGTTTTCTATAGAGTAAAAAAAATAAATTTTAGGAAATAAAGCATGAATATTTAGTTACACTCATAGTTGTTAGAGTAAACAGGTGAGCAGTATAAAGAAAAAAAACATGAGGAGTTAATGAAAGTCAGACTTATTTTCCTGGTGTCACTGGCTGTGAAATTAAGTGTTTCTTTGCTTACTGTATTCTACGTGGATAGAGAATAACAGCAAATTAATTACTCAAAAAGGGGGCACTTTCTGATAGAAAAGCAAGATAGTACCCCCTTTCAAGTGAGCAATCTGCCAAAATTACTACAACTATTGTAAAGAATAAGTTCAAATCAGTTATCTATAAAGAAAAATTAAATTAAATTAAAGGAAATAAAGCATGAATATTTAGTTACACTCATAGTAGTTAGGGTAAACAGGTCAGCAGTATTAAGAAAAAATTATATGAGTAGTTCCTGAAAGTCAGACTTAAATTCCTTAAATGACTGTCAGTGAATTTATGTGATTGCTTGCTTACTGTATTCTAGGCAGATGTAGAGAATAACAGCAAATTAAATACTCAAAAAGGGTGCACTTTCCAATAGAAAAGAAAGATAGTACCCCTTTTCAAGTGTGCAATCTGCTAAAAATATCAGAACTATTGAAAAGAATAAATTCAAATCAGTTATGTATAGAGCAAAGAAAATTAATTTAAAAGAAATAAAGCATGAACATTTTAGTCACAGTCATAACTTTGAAAGATCTGAGGACGGTGTTAGCGGTTGTCCCTATAAATGTCTGTGATTGGAATTCTGATAAAGGGAATGTAAAATATTTTTATCAGTTTTTCTAATGAATTATCTTGTGGAAGGGATAGCATAGGGATGAACAATTATACATTATTTTTACCTGGGTGAGTTAGTGCAAAAAAGTACTAAGATTAGAGATAGACTGTATTTTAAGAGCTGTTGTATTAGGTAAATGGTAGGGTTTTCCTTCTTTTCATTTATTAAAGCTTAGTGTAGTAGGTATTCAGGTTCTGGGTTCCTGCTTCCTGGCAAAAATTTAAAAAACTACTGAGGTGGTTGAACAAAACAGGAGGGCGATACCAGAATAACAAGTGCACCAATGTCAAGAAAGACCAAAGGTTTTGCATGCAAGAAAGTTCAGCAAAATACAGCTAAGTACATGCATCACAGTCTACAACTGTTCAGGGACACTATATTTAGAATTATATATTTACCTGGAAATTGATGCGTTTGCTCATTATAAAGTGGGGAAATTTGATCCCTGAAAAAGAAAAGTGACACAAAGAATCAATTCTTTGATGGGATTATTAGTTGAAATAAATTCTAAGTAACAACATAATTAAGCAGCATTTATACTTATCTGATAGATTTTGATGAAGGCTTGGATAAATGAAGATTAGTAGTTGGAGGTAGACATGTTGTCTACAATTTAAAGGAAAAGTTGCAGTTTACATTTGCTTATTCTTATAATACAATATAAAACTGTTTGCATTTTGGAATTTGTATTTATATATGATTGAACATATAAATATTACGTTTTAAATACAGCTGTTTATTAAAAGAGAAACTATTTATTGCAAGTATTTAAAGAACCCATCTGGTGCAATAAATTATTTCAATTTAATTCATTATTTAGTGTGCAACATTGTTATTATTACAATTCTGAACATCAAGGGAAATTCGACTAACATTCAAAGTTGCACACTCTATAGTTAAAAGAATTTCTAAATTTTTCTGTAAAACTTCACAATGGTGAGTGTGGGCGTGGGGAACCCCTGAACCGTGATCGGAACATCCAATCACCCTATTTTCACCTCATCATTTGTAGAAGTTGTACATTACACTCATAGTTGTTAGAATAAACAGATCAGTAGTATTAAGAAAAAATTATATGAGGAGTACCTGAAAGTCAGACTTAAATTCCATAAATGATTGTCAGTGAATTTAAGTGTTTTGTTTGCTTACTGTATTCTAGGCAGATGTAGAGAATAACAGCAAATTAATTACTCAAAAAGGAGCACTTTCCATAGAAAAGAAAGATAGTACCCCTTTTCAAGTGAGCAATCTGCCAAAATTATCAGAACTATTGAAAGAATAAGTTCCAATCAGTTTTCTATAGAGTAAAAAAAATTAAATTTTTGTTAATAAAGCATAAATATTTTAGTTACAGTCATAGTTAGAGTAAACAGGTCAGCAGTATTAAGAAAAAATTATATGAGTAGTTCCTGAAAGTCAGACTTGAATTCCTTAAATGACTATCAGTGAATTTAAGTGTTTCTTTGCTTACTGTATTCTAGGCAGATGTAGAGAATAACAGCAAATTAATTAGTCAAAAAGGGAGCACTTTTTGATAGAAAAAAAAGATAGTACCCCTTTTCAAGTGAGCAATCTGCCAAAAATACGAGAACTATTGAAAAGAATAAGTTAAAATTAGTTTTCTATAGAGTAAAAAAAATAAATTTTAGGAAATAAAGCATGGATATTTAGTTACACTCATAGTTGTTAGAGTAAACAGGTCAGCAGTATTAAGAAAAAAATATATGAGCACTTAATGAAAGTCAGACTAATTTTCCTGGTGTCACTGGCTGTGAAATTAAGTGTTTCTTTGCTTACTGTATTCTACGTGGATAGAGAATAACAGCAAATTAATTACTCAAAAAGGGGGCACTTTCTGATAGAAAAGCAAGATAGTACCCCTTTTCAAGTGAGCAATCTGCCAAAATTACTACAACTATTGTAAAGAATAAGTTCAAATCAGTTATCTATAAAGAAAAATTAAATTAAATTAAAGAAAACAAAGCATGAATATTTAGTTACACTCATAGTAGTTAGGGTAAACAGGTCAGCAGTATTAAGAAAAAATTATATGAGTAGTTCCTGAAAGTCAGACTTAAATTCCTTAAATGACTGTCAGTGAATTTATGTGATTGCTTGCTTACTGTATTCTAGGCAGATGTAGAGAATAACAGCAAATTAAATACTCAAAAAGGGTGCACTTTCCAATAGAAAAGAAAGATAGTACCCCTTTTCAAGTGAGCAATCTGCCAAAAATATCAGAACTATTGAAAAGAATAAGTTCAAATCAGTTTTCTATAGAGTAAAAAAAAAAAAATAAATTTTAGGAAATAAAGCATGAATATTTTATTTACAGTCATAGTTTGAGTAAACAGGAAAGCAGTATTAAGAAAAAAATATATGAGCACTTAATGAAAGTCAGACTTATTTTCCTGGTGTCACTGGCTGTGAAATTAAGTGTTTCTTTGCTTACTGTATTCTAGATAGATATAGAGAATAACAGCAAATTAATAACTCAAAAAGGGAGCACTTTCTGATAGAAAAGCAAGATAGTACCCCTTTTCAAGTGAGCAATCTGCCAAAAATACGAGAACTATTGAAAAGAATAAGTTAAAATTAGTTTTCTATAGAGTAAAAAAAATAAATTTCAGGAAATAAAGCATGAATACTTAGTTACACTCATAGTTGTTAGAGTAAACAGGTCAGCAGTATTAAGAAAGAAATATATGAGCAGTTAATGAAAGTCAGACGTCTTTTCCTGGTGTCACTGGCTGTGAAATTAAGTGTATCTTTGCTTACTGTATTCTACGTAGATAGAGAATAAAGCAAATTAATTACTCAAAAAGGGGGCACTTTCTGATAGAAAAGCTAGATAGTACCCCTTTTCAAGTGAGCAATCTGCCAAAATTATCAGAACTATTGAAAAGAATAAGTTCCAATCAGTTTTCTATAGGGTAAAAAAATTAAATTTTAGTTAATAAAGCATGAATATTTTAGTTACAGTCATAGAGTAAACAGGTCAGCAGTATTAAGAAAAAAATATATGAGCACTTAATGAAAGTCAGACTTGGCTGTGAAATTAAGTGTATCTTTTCTTACTGTATTCTACGTAGATATAGGGAATAACAGCAAATAAATTACTCAAAAAGGGAGCACTTTCTGATAGAAAAAAAAAGATTGTACCCCTTTTCAAGTGAGCAATCTGCCAAAATTACTACAACTATTGAAAAGAATAAGTTCAAATCAGTTATCTATAAAGAAAAATTAAATTAAAGAAAATAAAGCATGAATATTTAGTTACACTCATAGTTGTTAGAGTAAACAGGTGAGCAGTATAAAGAAAAAAAACATGAGGAGTTAATGAAAGTCAGACTTATTTTCCTGGTGTCAATGGCTGTGAAATTCAGTGTTTCTTTGCTTACTGTATTCTACGTGGATAGAGAATAACAGCAAATTAATTACTCAAAAAGGGTGCACTTTCCAATAGAAAAGAAAGTAGTACCCCTTTTCAAGTGAGCAATCTGCCAAAAATATTAGAACTATTGAAAAGAATAAGTTCAAATCAGTTTTCTATAGAGTAAAAAAAATAAATTTGACGAAATAAATCATGAATATTTAGTTACACTCATAATTGTTAGAGTAAACAGGTCAGCAGTATTAAGAAAGAAATATATGAGCAGTTAATGAAAGTCAGACTTATTTTCCTGGTGTCAATGGCTGTGAAATTCAGTGTTTCTTTGCTTACTGTATTCTAGGTAGATATAGAGAATAACAGCAAATTAATTACTCAAAAAGGGGGCACTTTCTGATAGAAAAGCAAGATAGTACCCCCTTTCAAGTGAGCAATCTGCCAAAAATATTAGAACTATTGAAAAGAATAAGTTCAAATCAGTTTTCTATAGAGTAAAAAAAATAAATTTTAGGAAATAAAGCATGAATATTTAGTTACACTCATAGTTGTTAGAGTAAACAGGTGAGCAGTATAAAGAAAAAAAACATGAGGAGTTAATGAAAGTCAGACTTATTTTCCTGGTGTCACTGGCTGTGAAATTAAGTGTTTCTTTGCTTACTGTATTCTACGTGGATAGAGAATAACAGCAAATTAATTACTCAAAAAGGGGGCACTTTCTGATAGAAAAGCAAGATAGTACCCCCTTTCAAGTGAGCAATCTGCCAAAATTACTACAACTATTGTAAAGAATAAGTTCAAATCAGTTATCTATAAAGAAAAATTAAATTAAATTAAAGGAAATAAAGCATGAATATTTAGTTACACTCATAGTAGTTAGGGTAAACAGGTCAGCAGTATTAAGAAAAAATTATATGAGTAGTTCCTGAAAGTCAGACTTAAATTCCTTAAATGACTGTCAGTGAATTTATGTGATTGCTTGCTTACTGTATTCTAGGCAGATGTAGAGAATAACAGCAAATTAAATACTCAAAAAGGGTGCACTTTCCAATAGAAAAGAAAGATAGTACCCCTTTTCAAGTGAGCAATCTGCCAAAAATATCAGAACTATTGAAAAGAATAAGTTCAAATCAGTTTTCTATAGAGTAAAAAAAAAATAAATTTCAGGAAATAAAGCATGAATATTTTAGTTACAGTCATAGTTAGAGTAAACAGGTCAGCAGTATTAAGAAAAAAATATATGAGCACTTAATGAAAGTCAGACTTATTTTCCTGGTGTCACTGGCTGTGAAATTAAGTGTTTCTTTGCTTACTGTATTCTAGATAGATATAGAGAATAACAGCAAATTAATAACTCAAAAAGGGAGCACTTTCTGATAGAAAAGCAAGATAGTACCCCTTTTCAAGTGAGCAATCTGCCAAAAATATTAGAACTATTGAAAAGAATAAGTTCAAATCAGTTATCTATAAAGATAAATAAAATTAAATTAAAGGAAAAAAAGCATGAACATTTTAGATACACTCATAGTTGTTAGAGTTGATGAAAGTGAAGAGAAAATATATAATAACCATTTGCTTTTATTCTCATGACAGATCTGGGTGGACTAGTTTTCTATAGTGTAAAAAAATTAAATTTTAGGAAATAAAGGATGAATATTTTAGTTACACTCATAGTTGTTAAAGAGGTCAGCAGTATTAAGAAAAATTATATGAGTAGTACCTGAAAGTCAGACTTAAATTCCTTAAATGATTGTCAGTGAATTTAAGTGTTTCTTTGCTTACTGTATTCTAGGCAGATGTAGAGAATAACAGCAAATTAATTACTCAAAAAGGGAGCACTTTCTGATAGAAAAGCAAGATAGTACCCTTTTTCAAGTGAGCAATCTGCCAAAATTATTAGAACTATTGAAAAGAATAAGTTCAAATCAGTTTTCTATAGAGTAAAAAAATAAATTTTAGGAAATAAAGCATGAATAGCTGTTAGAGTAAACAGGTCAGCAGTACTAAGAAAAAATTATATAAAGAATTCCTGTAATTCAGACTTCAATTCCTTAAGAGTTTGTGAACTTGTTTCTTTGCTTACTGTATTTCAGCTACATATAGAGAATAACAGCAAATCAATTACTCAAAAAGGGTGCACTTTCCAATAGAAAAAAAAAGATAGTACCCCTTTTCAAGTGAGCAATCTGCCAAAATTATCAGAACTATTGAAAAGAATAAGTTCAAATCAGTTATCTATAGAGCAAAGAAAATTAATTTAAAAGAAATAAAGCATGAACATTTTAGTCACACTCATAACTTTGAAAGATCTGAGGACGGTGTTAGCGGTTGTCCCTATAAATGTCTGTGATTGGAATTCTGATAAAGGGAATGTAAATATTTTTATCAGTTTTTCTAATGAATTATCTTGTGGAAGGGATAGCATAGGGATGAACAATTATACATTATTGTTACCTGGGTGAGTTAGTGCAAAAAAGTACTAAGATTAGACATAGACAGAATTTTAAGAGCTGTTGTATTAGGTAAATGGTAGGGTTTTCCTTCTTTTCATTTATTAAAGCTTAGTGTAGTAGGTATTCAGGTTCTGGGTTCCTGCTTCCTGGCAAAAATTTAAAAAACTACTGAGGTGGTTGAACAAAACAGGAGGAGCGACACCAGAATAACAAGTGCACCAATGTCAAGAAAGACCAAAGGTTTTGCATGCAAGAAAGTTCAGCAAAATACAGCTAATAACACGCATCACAGTCTACAACTGTTCAGGGACACTACATTTAGAATTATATATTTACCTGGAAATTGATGCGTTTGCTCATTTTACTGTATTCTAGGCAGATGTAGAGAATAACAGCAAATTAATTACTCAAAAAGGGAGCACTTTCTAATAGAAAAAAAAGATAGTACCCCTTTTCAAGTGAGCAATCTGCCAAAATTATTAGAACTATTGAAAAGAATAAGTTCAAATCAGTTTTCTATAAAGAAAAATTAATTTAAATTAAAGAAAATAAAGCATGAACATTTTAGTTTCTCATAACTTTGAAAGATATGATGAAAATGATGAGAAAATATGTAAGCTAGATAAACACATACATAGATACAGCTATTTCAACATATAACCAAATCAGAAATTCATTCTCTATATACCATGTTGCAGTCTTTGAATGATACACCCACAAAGGAGGCACTTTCTGGAATTCACAGAAAGAGTGTACTTCTTTGTCAGGTTAACCGTGTGCTCTTATTCTCAAGACAGACTTCACAAACAAAAAACTAAGGTGGCCGGTTATCTAAAATGAGAAATATCAAGCAAACTAAATTTGTTCAAGTCCTCCACAGCACCTGGTGGGAGAGCTGGGCACCTAGGGCGGAGGCCCTGAGTGGATCGGGGTGGACCTGGGCATCACCCCGGATATAGCTGTGAGGAAATGCAGAAGGGCTGCTAGAGTTCCACAGTACCTGGTGGGAGCACTGGGCACCTAGAACAGAGGCCCTGAGTGGATCGGAGTGGACCAGGGAGTCACCCCGGAGAAGGCTGTAAAGGATATGCAGATGAGCTGCAAGTCCTCCACAGCACCAGAAAGGCAGCCGGGTGTAGAGCTGGGCACCTCTCAGCTGAGGAAAAGGCTTACCAGGGGTTAGGCCAAAGCCAGCATTCCTCCCCCTGAGGGTCGCCTAATCCTAGCCAAAAAGCACCTGGAAACTCTGGCACCTGGAGCGAGGGCCCTAGGAAAATCGGGGTGGATTTGGGAGTCACCCCGGATACAGCTGTGAGGAAATGCAGAAGGGCTGCAAGTCCTCCACAGCACCTGGTGGGAGCGCTGGGCACCTAGAGCGGAGGCCCTGAGTGGATCGGAGTGGACCTGGGAGTCACCCCGGAGAAGGATGTAAAGGATATGCAGATGAGCTGCAAGTCCTCCACAGACTTATTTTCCAGGTGTCAATGGCTGTGAAATTAAGTGTATCTTTGCTTACTGTATTCTTTGTAGATATAGAGAATAACAGCAAATTAATTACTCAAAAAGGGAGCACTTTCTAATAGAAAAAAAAGATAGTACCCCTTTTCAAGTGAGCAATCTGCCAAAATTATTAGAACTATTGAAAAGAATAAGTTCAAATCAGTTTTCTGTAGAGCAAAAAAATAAATTTTAGGAAATAAAGCATGAATAGTTGTTAGAGTAAACAAGTCAGCAGTACTAAGAAAAAATTATATAAAGAGTTCCTGAAATTCAGACTTCAATTCCTTAAGAGACGGTGAACTTATTTCTTTGCTTACTGTATTTCAGCTAGATATAGAGAATAACAGCATATCAATTACTCAAAAAGGGTGCACTTTCCAATAGAAAAAAAAAAGATAGTACCCCTTTTCAAGTGAGCAATCTGCCAAAATTATCAGAACTATTGAAAAGAATAAGTTCAAATCAGTTATCTATAGAGCAAAGAAAATTAATTTAAAAGAAATAAAGCATGAACATTTTAGTCACAGTCATAACTTTGAAAGATCTGAGGACGGTGTTAGCGGTTGTCCCTATAAATGTCTGTGATTGGAATTCTGATAAAGGGAATGTAAAATATTTTTATCAGTTTTTCTAATGAATTATCTTGTGGAAGGGATAGCATAGGGATGAACAATTATACATTATTTTTACCTGGGTGAGTTAGTGCAAAAAAGTACTAAGATTAGAGATAGACTGAATTTTAAGAGCTGTTGTATTAGGTAAATGGTAGGGTTTTCCTTCTTTTCATTTATTAAAGCTTAGTGTAGTAGGTATTCAGGTTCTGGGTTCCTGCTTCCTGGCAAAAATTTAAAAAACTACTGAGGTGGTTGAACAAAACAGGAGGGCGATACCAGAATAACAAGTGCACCAATGTCAAGAAAGACCAAAGGTTTTGCATGCAAGAAAGTTCAGCAAAATACAGCTAAGTACATGCATCACAGTCTACAACTGTTCAGGGACACTATATTTAGAATTATATATTTACCTGGAAATTGATGCGTTTGCTCATTATAAAGTGGGGAAATTTGATCCCTGAAAAAGAAAAGTGACACAAAGAATCAATTCTTTGATGGGATTATTAGTTGAAATAAATTCTAAGTAACAACATAATTAAGCAGCATTTATACTTATCTGATAGATTTTGATGAAGGCTTGGATAAATGAAGATTAGTAGTTGGAGGTAGACATGTTGTCTACAATTTAAAGGAAAAGTTGCAGTTTACATTTGCTTATTCTTATAATACAATATAAAACTGTTTGCATTTTGGAATTTGTATTTATATATGATTGAACATATAAATATTACGTTTTAAATACAGCTGTTTATTAAAAGAGAAACTATTTATTGCAAGTATTTAAAGAACCCATCTGGTGCAATAAATTATTTCAATTTAATTCATTATTTAGTGTGCAACATTGTTATTATTACAATTCTGAACATCAAGGGAAATTCGACTAACATTCAAAGTTGCACACTCTATAGTTAAAAGAATTTCTAAATTTTTCTGTAAAACTTCACAATGGTGAGTGTGGGCGTGGGGAACCCCTGAACCGTGATCGGAACATCCAATCACCCTATTTTCACCTCATCATTTGTAGAAGTTGTACATTACACTCATAGTTGTTAGAATAAACAGATCAGTAGTATTAAGAAAAAATTATATGAGGAGTACCTGAAAGTCAGACTTAAATTCCATAAATGATTGTCAGTGAATTTAAGTGTCTTGTTTGCTTACTGTATTCTAGGCAGATGTAGAGAATAACAGCAAATTAAATACTCAAAAAGGGTGCACTTTCCAATAGAAAAGAAAGATAGTACCCCTTTTCAAGTGAGCAATCTGCCAAAAATACGAGAACTATTGAAAAGAATAAGTTCCAATCAGTTTTCTATAGGGTAAAAAAAAAAATAAATTTTAGGAAATAAAGCATGAATATTTTATTTACAGTCATAGTTTGAGTAAACAGGAAAGCAGTATTAAGAAAAGAATATATGAGCACTTAATGAAAGTCAGACTTATTTTCCTGGTGTCACTGGCTGTGAAATTAAGTGTTTCTTTGCTTACTGTATTCTAGATAGATATAGAGAATAACAGCAAATTAATAACTCAAAAAGGGAGCACTTTCTGATAGAAAAGCAAGATAGTACCCCTTTTCAAGTGAGCAATCTGCCAAAAATACGAGAACTATTGAAAAGAATAAGTTAAAATTAGTTTTCTATAGAGTAAAAAAAATAAATTTCAGGAAATAAAGCATGAATACTTAGTTACACTCATAGTTGTTAGAGTAAACAGGTCAGCAGTATTAAGAAAGAAATATATGAGCAGTTAATGAAAGTCAGACGTCTTTTCCTGGTGTCACTGGCTGTGAAATTAAGTGTATCTTTGCTTACTGTATTCTACGTAGATAGAGAATAAAGCAAATTAATTACTCAAAAAGGGGGCACTTTCTGATAGAAAAGCTAGATAGTACCCCTTTTCAAGTGAGCAATCTGCCAAAATTATCAGAACTATTGAAAAGAATAAGTTCCAATCAGTTTTCTATAGGGTAAAAAAAATTAAATTTTAGTTAATAAAGCATGAATATTTTAGTTACAGTCATAGAGTAAACAGGTCAGCAGTATTAAGAAAAAAATAAATGAGCACTTAATGAAAGTCAGACTTGGCTGTGAAATTAAGTGTATCTTTTCTTACTGTATTCTACGTAGATATAGGGAATAACAGCAAATAAATTACTCAAAAAGGGAGCACTTTCTGATAGAAAAAAAAAGATTGTACCCCTTTTCAAGTGAGCAATCTGCCAAAATTACTACAACTATTGAAAAGAATAAGTTCAAATCAGTTATCTATAAAGAAAAATTAAATTAAAGAAAATAAAGCATGAATATTTAGTTACACTCATAGTTGTTAGAGTAAACAGGTGAGCAGTATAAAGAAAAAAAACATGAGGAGTTAATGAAAGTCAGACTTATTTTCCTGGTGTCACTGGCTGTGAAATTAAGTGTTTCTTTGCTTACTGTATTCTACGTGGATAGAGAATAACAGCAAATTAATTACTCAAAAAGGGTGCACTTTCCAATAGAAAAGAAAGATAGTACCCCTTTTCAAGTGAGCAATCTGCCAAAAATATCAGAACTATTGAAAAGAATAAGTTCAAATCAGTTTTCTATAGAGTAAAAAAAATAAATTTGACGAAATAAATCATGAATATTTAGTTACACTCATAATTATTAGAGTAAACAGGTCAGCAGTATTAAGAAAGAAATATATGAGCAGTTAATGAAAGTCAGACTTATTTTCCTGGTGTCAATGGCTGTGAAATTCAGTGTTTCTTTGCTTACTGTATTCTACGTAGATATAGGGAATAACAGCAAATAAATTACTCAAAAAGGGGGCACTTTCTGATAGAAAAGCAAGATAGTACCCCCTTTCAAGTGAGCAATCTGCCAAAAATATTAGAACTATTGAAAAGAATAAGTTCAAATCAGTTTTCTATAGAGTAAAAAAAATAAATTTTAGGAAATAAAGCATGAATATTTAGTTACACTCATAGTTGTTAGAGTAAACAGGTGGGCAGTATAAAGAAAAAAAACATGAGGAGTTAATGAAAGTCAGACTTATTTTCCTGGTGTCACTGGCTGTGAAATTAAGTGTTTCTTTGCTTACTGTATTCTACGTGGATAGAGAATAACAGCAAATTAATTACTCAAAAAGGGGGCACTTTCTGATAGAAAAGCAAGATAGTACCCCCTTTCAAGTGAGCAATCTGCCAAAATTACTACAACTATTGTAAAGAATAAGTTCAAATCAGTTATCTATAAAGAAAAATTAAATTAAATTAACGGAAATAAAGCATGAATATTTAGTTACACTCATAGTAGTTAGGGTAAACAGGTCAGCAGTATTAAGAAAAAATTATATGAGTAGTTCCTGAAAGTCAGACTTAAATTCCTTAAATGACTGTCAGTGAATTTATGTGATTGCTTGCTTACTGTATTCTAGGCAGATGTAGAGAATAACAGCAAATTAAATACTCAAAAAGGGTGCACTTTCCAATAGAAAAGAAAGATAGTACCCCTTTTCAAGTGTGCAATCTGCTAAAAATATCAGAACTATTGAAAAGAATAAATTCAAATCAGTTATGTATAGAGCAAAGAAAATTAATTTAAAAGAAATAAAGCATGAACATTTTAGTCACAGTCATAACTTTGAAAGATCTGAGGACGGTGTTAGCGGTTGTCCCTATAAATGTCTGTGATTGGAATTCTGATAAAGGGAATGTAAAATATTTTTATCAGTTTTTCTAATGAATTATCTTGTGGAAGGGATAGCATAGGGATGAACAATTATACATTATTTTTACCTGGGTGAGTTAGTGCAAAAAAGTACTAAGATTAGAGATAGACTGTATTTTAAGAGCTGTTGTATTAGGTAAATGGTAGGGTTTTCCTTCTTTTCATTTATTAAAGCTTAGTGTAGTAGGTATTCAGGTTCTGGGTTCCTGCTTCCTGGCAAAAATTTAAAAAACTACTGAGGTGGTTGAACAAAACAGGAGGGCGATACCAGAATAACAAGTGCACCAATGTCAAGAAAGACCAAAGGTTTTGCATGCAAGAAAGTTCAGCAAAATACAGCTAAGTACATGCATCACAGTCTACAACTGTTCAGGGACACTATATTTAGAATTATATATTTACCTGGAAATTGATGCGTTTGCTCATTATAAAGTGGGGAAATTTGATCCCTGAAAAAGAAAAGTGACACAAAGAATCAATTCTTTGATGGGATTATTAGTTGAAATAAATTCTAAGTAACAACATAATTAAGCAGCATTTATACTTATCTGATAGATTTTGATGAAGGCTTGGATAAATGAAGATTAGTAGTTGGAGGTAGACATGTTGTCTACAATTTAAAGGAAAAGTTGCAGTTTACATTTGCTTATTCTTATAATACAATATAAAACTGTTTGCATTTTGGAATTTGTATTTATATATGATTGAACATATAAATATTACGTTTTAAATACAGCTGTTTATTAAAAGAGAAACTATTTATTGCAAGTATTTAAAGAACCCATCTGGTGCAATAAATTATTTCAATTTAATTCATTATTTAGTGTGCAACATTGTTATTATTACAATTCTGAACATCAAGGGAAATTCGACTAACATTCAAAGTTGCACACTCTATAGTTAAAAGAATTTCTAAATTTTTCTGTAAAACTTCACAATGGTGAGTGTGGGCGTGGGGAACCCCTGAACCGTGATCGGAACATCCAATCACCCTATTTTCACCTCATCATTTGTAGAAGTTGTACATTACACTCATAGTTGTTAGAATAAACAGATCAGTAGTATTAAGAAAAAATTATATGAGGAGTACCTGAAAGTCAGACTTAAATTCCATAAATGATTGTCAGTGAATTTAAGTGTTTTGTTTGCTTACTGTATTCTAGGCAGATGTAGAGAATAACAGCAAATTAATTACTCAAAAAGGAGCACTTTCCATAGAAAAGAAAGATAGTACCCCTTTTCAAGTGAGCAATCTGCCAAAATTATCAGAACTATTGAAAGAATAAGTTCCAATCAGTTTTCTATAGAGTAAAAAAAATTAAATTTTTGTTAATAAAGCATAAATATTTTAGTTACAGTCATAGTTAGAGTAAACAGGTCAGCAGTATTAAGAAAAAATTATATGAGTAGTTCCTGAAAGTCAGACTTGAATTCCTTAAATGACTATCTGTGAATTTAAGTGTTTCTTTGCTTACTGTATTCTAGGCAGATGTAGAGAATAACAGCAAATTAATTAGTCAAAAATGGAGCACTTTTTGATAGAAAAAAAAGATAGTACCCCTTTTCAAGTGAGCAATCTGCCAAAAATACGAGAACTATTGAAAAGAATAAGTTAAAATTAGTTTTCTATAGAGTAAAAAAAATAAATTTTAGGAAATAAAGCATGGATATTTAGTTACACTCATAGTTGTTAGAGTAAACAGGTCAGCAGTATTAAGAAAAAATATATGAGCACTTAATGAAAGTCAGACTAATTTTCCTGGTGTCACTGGCTGTGAAATTAAGTGTTTCTTTGCTTACTGTATTCTACGTGGATAGAGAATAACAGCAAATTAATTACTCAAAAAGGGGGCACTTTCTGATAGAAAAGCAAGATAGTACCCCTTTTCAAGTGAGCAATCTGCCAAAATTACTACAACTATTGTAAAGAATAAGTTCAAATCAGTTATCTATAAAGAAAAATTAAATTAAATTAAAGAAAATAAAGCATGAATATTTAGTTACACTCATAGTAGTTAGGGTAAACAGGTCAGCAGTATTAAGAAAAAATTATATGAGTAGTTCCTGAAAGTCAGACTTAAATTCCTTAAATGACTGTCAGTGAATTTATGTGATTGCTTGCTTACTGTATTCTAGGCAGATGTAGAGAATAACAGCAAATTAAATACTCAAAAAGGGTGCACTTTCCAATAGAAAAGAAAGATAGTACCCCTTTTCAAGTGAGCAATCTGCCAAAAATATCAGAACTATTGAAAAGAATAAGTTCAAATCAGTTTTCTATAGAGTAAAAAAAAAAATAAATTTTAGGAAATAAAGCATGAATATTTTATTTACAGTCATAGTTTGAGTAAACAGGAAAGCAGTATTAAGAAAAAAATATATGAGCACTTAATGAAAGTCAGACTTATTTTCCTGGTGTCACTGGCTGTGAAATTAAGTGTTTCTTTGCTTACTGTATTCTAGATAGATATAGAGAATAACAGCAAATTAATAACTCAAAAAGGGAGCACTTTCTGATAGAAAAGCAAGATAGTACCCCTTTTCAAGTGAGCAATCTGCCAAAAATACGAGAACTATTGAAAAGAATAAGTTAAAATTAGTTTTCTATAGAGTAAAAAAAATAAATTTCAGGAAATAAAGCATGAATACTTAGTTACACTCATAGTTGTTAGAGTAAACAGGTCAGCAGTATTAAGAAAGAAATATATGAGCAGTTAATGAAAGTCAGACGTCTTTTCCTGGTGTCACTGGCTGTGAAATTAAGTGTATCTTTGCTTACTGTATTCTACGTAGATAGAGAATAAAGCAAATTAATTACTCAAAAAGGGGGCACTTTCTGATAGAAAAGCTAGATAGTACCCCTTTTCAAGTGAGCAATCTGCCAAAATTATCAGAACTATTGAAAAGAATAAGTTCCAATCAGTTTTCTATAGGGTAAAAAAAATTAAATTTTAGTTAATAAAGCATGAATATTTTAGTTACAGTCATAGAGTAAACAGGTCAGCAGTATTAAGAAAAAAATATATGAGCACTTAATGAAAGTCAGACTTGGCTGTGAAATTAAGTGTATCTTTTCTTACTGTATTCTACGTAGATATAGGGAATAACAGCAAATAAATTACTCAAAAAGGGAGCACTTTCTGATAGAAAAAAAAAGATTGTACCCCTTTTCAAGTGAGCAATCTGCCAAAATTACTACAACTATTGAAAAGAATAAGTTCAAATCAGTTATCTATAAAGAAAAATTAAATTAAAGAAAATAAAGCATGAATATTTAGTTACACTCATAGTTGTTAGAGTAAACAGGTGAGCAGTATAAAGAAAAAAAACATGAGGAGTTAATGAAAGTCAGACTTATTTTCCTGGTGTCAATGGCTGTGAAATTCAGTGTTTCTTTGCTTACTGTATTCTACGTGGATAGAGAATAACAGCAAATTAATTACTCAAAAAGGGTGCACTTTCCAATAGAAAAGAAAGATAGTACCCCTTTTCAAGTGAGCAATCTGCCAAAAATATTAGAACTATTGAAAAGAATAAGTTCAAATCAGTTTTCTATAGAGTAAAAAAAATAAATTTGACGAAATAAATCATGAATATTTAGTTACACTCATAATTGTTAGAGTAAACAGGTCAGCAGTATTAAGAAAGAAATATATGAGCAGTTAATGAAAGTCAGACTTATTTTCCTGGTGTCAATGGCTGTGAAATTCAGTGTTTCTTTGCTTACTGTATTCTAGGTAGATATAGAGAATAACAGCAAATTAATTACTCAAAAAGGGGGCACTTTCTGATAGAAAAGCAAGATAGTACCCCCTTTCAAGTGAGCAATCTGCCAAAAATATTACAACTATTGAAAAGAATAAGTTCAAATCAGTTTTCTATAGAGTAAAAAAAATAAATTTTAGGAAATAAAGCATGAATATTTAGTTACACTCATAGTTGTTAGAGTAAACAGGTGAGCAGTATAAAGAAAAAAAACATGAGGAGTTAATGAAAGTCAGACTTATTTTCCTGGTGTCACTGGCTGTGAAATTAAGTGTTTCTTTGCTTACTGTATTCTACGTGGATAGAGAATAACAGCAAATTAATTACTCAAAAAGGGGGCACTTTCTGATAGAAAAGCAAGATAGTACCCCCTTTCAAGTGAGCAATCTGCCAAAATTACTACAACTATTGTAAAGAATAAGTTCAAATCAGTTATCTATAAAGAAAAATTAAATTAAATTAAAGGAAATAAAGCATGAATATTTAGTTACACTCATAGTAGTTAGGGTAAACAGGTCAGCAGTATTAAGAAAAAATTATATGAGTAGTTCCTGAAAGTCAGACTTGAATTCCTTAAATGACTATCTGTGAATTTAAGTGTTTCTTTGCTTACTGTATTCTAGGCAGATGTAGAGAATAACAGCAAATTAATTAGTCAAAAATGGAGCACTTTTTGATAGAAAAAAAAGATAGTACCCCTTTTCAAGTGAGCAATCTGCCAAAAATACGAGAACTATTGAAAAGAATAAGTTAAAATTAGTTTTCTATAGAGTAAAAAAAATAAATTTTAGGAAATAAAGCATGGATATTTAGTTACACTCATAGTTGTTAGAGTAAACAGGTCAGCAGTATTAAGAAAAAAATATATGAGCACTTAATGAAAGTCAGACTAATTTTCCTGGTGTCACTGGCTGTGAAATTAAGTGTTTCTTTGCTTACTGTATTCTACGTGGATAGAGAATAACAGCAAATTAATTACTCAAAAAGGGGGCACTTTCTGATAGAAAAGCAAGATAGTACCCCTTTTCAAGTGAGCAATCTGCCAAAATTACTACAACTATTGTAAAGAATAAGTTCAAATCAGTTATCTATAAAGAAAAATTAAATTAAATTAAAGAAAATAAAGCATGAATATTTAGTTACACTCATAGTAGTTAGGGTAAACAGGTCAGCAGTATTAAGAAAAAATTATATGAGTAGTTCCTGAAAGTCAGACTTAAATTCCTTAAATGACTGTCAGTGAATTTATGTGATTGCTTGCTTACTGTATTCTAGGCAGATGTAGAGAATAACAGCAAATTAAATACTCAAAAAGGGTGCACTTTCCAATAGAAAAGAAAGATAGTACCCCTTTTCAAGTGAGCAATCTGCCAAAAATATCAGAACTATTGAAAAGAATAAGTTCAAATCAGTTTTCTATAGAGTAAAAAAAAAAAATAAATTTTAGGAAATAAAGCATGAATATTTTATTTACAGTCATAGTTTGAGTAAACAGGAAAGCAGTATTAAGAAAAAAATATATGAGCACTTAATGAAAGTCAGACTTATTTTCCTGGTGTCACTGGCTGTGAAATTAAGTGTTTCTTTGCTTACTGTATTCTAGATAGATATAGAGAATAACAGCAAATTAATAACTCAAAAAGGGAGCACTTTCTGATAGAAAAGCAAGATAGTACCCCTTTTCAAGTGAGCAATCTGCCAAAAATACGAGAACTATTGAAAAGAATAAGTTAAAATTAGTTTTCTATAGAGTAAAAAAAATAAATTTCAGGAAATAAAGCATGAATACTTAGTTACACTCATAGTTGTTAGAGTAAACAGGTCAGCAGTATTAAGAAAGAAATATATGAGCAGTTAATGAAAGTCAGACGTCTTTTCCTGGTGTCACTGGCTGTGAAATTAAGTGTATCTTTGCTTACTGTATTCTACGTAGATAGAGAATAAAGCAAATTAATTACTCAAAAAGGGGGCACTTTCTGATAGAAAAGCTAGATAGTACCCCTTTTCAAGTGAGCAATCTGCCAAAATTATCAGAACTATTGAAAAGAATAAGTTCCAATCAGTTTTCTATAGGGTAAAAAAAATTAAATTTTAGTTAATAAAGCATGAATATTTTAGTTACAGTCATAGAGTAAACAGGTCAGCAGTATTAAGAAAAAAATATATGAGCACTTAATGAAAGTCAGACTTGGCTGTGAAATTAAGTGTATCTTTTCTTACTGTATTCTACGTAGATATAGGGAATAACAGCAAATAAATTACTCAAAAAGGGAGCACTTTCTGATAGAAAAAAAAAGATTATACCCCTTTTCAAGTGAGCAATCTGCCAAAATTACTACAACTATTGAAAAGAATAAGTTCAAATCAGTTATCTATAAAGAAAAATTAAATTAAAGAAAATAAAGCATGAATATTTAGTTACACTCATAGTTGTTAGAGTAAACAGGTGAGCAGTATAAAGAAAAAAAACATGAGGAGTTAATGAAAGTCAGACTTATTTTCCTGGTGTCAATGGCTGTGAAATTCAGTGTTTCTTTGCTTACTGTATTCTACGTGGATAGAGAATAACAGCAAATTAATTACTCAAAAAGGGTGCACTTTCCAATAGAAAAGAAAGATAGTACCCCTTTTCAAGTGAGCAATCTGCCAAAAATATTAGAACTATTGAAAAGAATAAGTTCAAATCAGTTTTCTATAGAGTAAAAAAAATAAATTTGACGAAATAAATCATGAATATTTAGTTACACTCATAATTGTTAGAGTAAACAGGTCAGCAGTATTAAGAAAGAAATATATGAGCAGTTAATGAAAGTCAGACTTATTTTCCTGGTGTCAATGGCTGTGAAATTCAGTGTTTCTTTGCTTACTGTATTCTAGGTAGATATAGAGAATAACAGCAAATTAATTACTCAAAAAGGGGGCACTTTCTGATAGAAAAGCAAGATAGTACCCCCTTTCAAGTGAGCAATCTGCCAAAAATATTAGAACTATTGAAAAGAATAAGTTCAAATCAGTTTTCTATAGAGTAAAAAAAATAAATTTTAGGAAATAAAGCATGAATATTTAGTTACACTCATAGTTGTTAGAGTAAACAGGTGAGCAGTATAAAGAAAAAAAACATGAGGAGTTAATGAAAGTCAGACTTATTTTCCTGGTGTCACTGGCTGTGAAATTAAGTGTTTCTTTGCTTACTGTATTCTACGTGGATAGAGAATAACAGCAAATTAATTACTCAAAAAGGGGGCACTTTCTGATAGAAAAGCAAGATAGTACCCCCTTTCAAGTGAGCAATCTGCCAAAATTACTACAACTATTGTAAAGAATAAGTTCAAATCAGTTATCTATAAAGAAAAATTAAATTAAATTAAAGGAAATAAAGCATGAATATTTAGTTACACTCATAGTAGTTAGGGTAAACAGGTCAGCAGTATTAAGAAAAAATTATATGAGTAGTTCCTGAAAGTCAGACTTAAATTCCTTAAATGACTG
Source organism: Microcaecilia unicolor (assembly GCF_901765095.1). Lineage (NCBI taxonomy): Eukaryota > Metazoa > Chordata > Amphibia > Gymnophiona > Siphonopidae > Microcaecilia > Microcaecilia unicolor. Next base: position 642,108,518 of record NC_044031.1, read on the forward strand.
TCAGTGAATTTATGTGATTGCTTGCTTACTGTATTCTAGGCAGATGTACAGAATAACAGCAAATTAAATACTCAAAAAGGGTGCACTTTCCAATAGAAAAGAAAGATAGTACCCCTTTTCAAGTGAGCAATCTGCCAAAAATATCAGAACTATTGAAAAGAATAAGTTCAAATCAGTTTTCTATAGAGTAAAAAAAAAATAAATTTCAGGAAATAAAGCATGAATATTTTAGTTACAGTCATAGTTAGAGTAAACAGGTCAGCAGTATTAAGAAAAAAATATATGAGCACTTAATGAAAGTCAGACTTATTTTCCTGGTGTCACTGGCTGTGAAATTAAGTGTTTCTTTGCTTACTGTATTCTAGATAGATATAGAGAATAACAGCAAATTAATAACTCAAAAAGGGAGCACTTTCTGATAGAAAAGCAAGATAGTACCCCTTTTCAAGTGAGCAATCTGCCAAAAATATTAGAACTATTGAAAAGAATAAGTTCAAATCAGTTATCTATAAAGATAAATAAAATTAAATTAAAGGAAAAAAAGCATGAACATTTTAGATACACTCATAGTTGTTAGAGTTGATGAAAGTGAAGAGAAAATATATAATAACCATTTGCTTTTATTCTCATGACAGATCTGGGTGAACTAGTTTTCTATAGTGTAAAAAAATTAAATTTTAGGAAATAAAGGATGAATATTTTAGTTACACTCATAGTTGTTAGAGAGGTCAGCAGTATTAAGAAAAATTATATGAGTAGTACCTGAAAGTCAGACTTAAATTCCTTAAATGATTGTCAGTGAATTTAAGTGTTTCTTTGTTTACTGTATTCTAGGCAGATGTAGAGAATAACAGCAAATTAATTACTCAAAAAGGGAGCACTTTCTGATAGAAAAGCAAGATAGTACCCTTTTTCAAGTGAGCAATCTGCCAAAATTATTAGAACTATTGAAAAGAATAAGTTCAAATCAGTTTTCTATAGAGTAAAAAAATAAATTTTAGGAAAAAAAGCATGAATAGCTGTTAGAGTAAACAGGTCAGCAGTACTAAGAAAAAATTATATAAAGAATTCCTGTAATTCAGACTTCAATTCCTTAAGAGTTTGTGAACTTGTTTCTTTGCTTACTGTATTTCAGCTAAATATAGAGAATAACAGCAAATCAATTACTCAAAAAGGGTGCACTTTCCAATAGAAAAAAAAAGATAGTACCCCTTTTCAAGTGAGCAATCTGCCAAAATTATCAGAACTATTGAAAAGAATAAATTCAAATCAGTTATCTATAGAGCAAAGAAAATTAATTTAAAAGAAATAAAGCATGAACATTTTAGTCACACTCATAACTTTGAAAGATCTGAGGACGGTGTTAGCGGTTGTCCCTATAAATGTCTGTGATTGGAATTCTGATAAAGGGAATGTAAAATATTTTTATCAGTTTTTCTAATGAATTATCTTGTGGAAGGGATAGCATAGGGATGAACAATTATACATTATTGTTACCTGGGTGAGTTAGTGCAAAAAAGTACTAACATTAGAGATAGACAGAATTTTAAGAGCTGTTGTATTAGGTAAATGGTAGGGTTTTCCTTCTTTTCATTTATTAAAGCTTAGTGTAGTAGGTATTCAGGTTCTGGGTTCCTGCTTCCTGGCAAAAATTTAAAAAACTACTGAGGTGGTTGAACAAAACAGGAAGAGCGACACCAGAATAACAAGTGCACCAATGTCAAGAAAGACCAAAGGTTTTGCATGCAAGAAAGTTCAGCAAAATACAGCTAAGTACACGCATCACAGTCTACAACTGTTCAGGGACACTACATTTAGAATTATATATTTATCTGGAAATTGATGCGTTTGCTCATTTTACTGTATTCTAGGCAGATGTAGAGAATAACAGCAAATTAATTACTCAAAAAGGGAGCACTTTCTGATAGAAAAGCAAAATAGTACCCTTTTCAAGTATGCAATCTGCCAAAATTATTAGAACTATTGAAAAGAATAAGTTCAAATCAGTTTTCTATAAAGAAAAATTAATTTAAATTAAAGAAAATAAAGCATGAACATTTTAGTTTCTCATAACTTTGAAAGATATGATGAAAATGATGAGAAAATATGTAAGCTAGATAAATAAATACATAGATACAGCTATTTCAACATATAACCAAATCAGAAATTCATTCTCTATATACCATGTTGCAGTCTTTAAATGATACACCCACAAAGAAGGCACTTTCTGGAATTCACAGAAAGAGTGTACCTCTTTGTCAGGTTAACCGTGTGCTCTTATTCTCAAGACAGACTTCACAAACAAAAAACTAAGGTGGCCGGTTATCTAAAATGAGAAATATCAAGCAAACTAAATTTGTTCAAGTCCTCCACAGCACCTGGTGGGAGAGCTGGGCACCTAGAGCAGAGGCCCTGAGTGGATCGGAGTGGACCTGGGAGTAACCCCGGAGAATGCTGTAAAGGATATGCAGATGAGCTGCAAGTCCTCCACAGCACCTGAAAGGCCTCCGGTGGTAGATCTGGGCACCTCTCAGCTGAGGAAAAGGCTTACCAGGGGTTAGGCCGAAGCCAGCATTCCTCCCCCTGAGGGTCGACTAATCCTAGCCAAAAAGCACCTGGAAACTCTGGCACCTGGAGCGAGGGCCCTAGGAAGATCAGGGTGGACCTGGGAGTCACCCCGGATACAGCTGTGAGGAAATGCAGAAGGGCTGCTAGTCCTCCACAGTACCTGGTGGGAGCACTGGGCACCTAGAGCAGAGGCACTGAGTGGATCGGAGTGGACCTGGGAGTCACCCCGGAGAAGGCTGTAAAGGATATGCAGATGAGCTGCAAGTCCTCCACAGCACCTGAAAGGCCTCCGGTGGTAGATCTGGGCACCTCTCAGCTGAGGAAAAGGCTTACCAGGGGTTAGGCCGAAGCCAGCATTCCTCCCCCTGAGGGTCGACTAATCCTAGCCAAAAAGCACCTGGAAACTCTGGCACCTGGAGCGAGAGCCCTAGGAAGATCAGGGTGGACCTGGGAGTCACCCTGGATACAGCTGTGAGGAAATGCAGAAGGGCTGCAAGTCCTCCACAGCACCTGGTGGGAGCGCTGGGCACCTAGAGCGGAGGCCCTGGGTGGATCAGAGAAGTCCTGGGAGTCACCCCGGAGACGACTGTAAAGGATATGCAGATGACCTGCAAGTCCTCCACAGCACCAGAAAGGCAGCCAGGTGTAGAGCTGGGCACCTCTCAGCTGAGGAAAAGGCTTACCAGGGGTTAGGCCGAAGCCAGCATTCCTCCCCCTGAGGGTCGACTAATCCTAGCCAAAAAGCACCTGGAAACTCTGGCACCTGGAGCGAGGGCCCTAGGAAGATCAGGGTGGACCTGGGAGTCACCCCGGATACAGCTGTGAGGAAATGCAGAAGGGCTGCTAGTCCTCCACAGTACCTGGTGGGAGCACTGGGCACCTAGAGCAGAAGCACTGAGTGGATCGGAGTGGACTTGGGAGTCACCCCGGAGAAGGCTGTAAAGGATATGCAGATGAGCTGCAAGTCCTCCACAGCACCTGAAAGGCCTCCGGTGGTAGATCTGGGCACCTCTCAGCTGAGGAAAAGGCTTACCAGGGGTTAGGCCGAAGCCAGCATTCCTCCCCCTGAGGGTCGACTAATCCTAGCCAAAAAGCACCTGGAAACTCTGGCACCTGGAGCGAGGGCCCTAGGAAGATCAGGGTGGACCTGGGAGTCACCCCGGATACAGCTGTGAGGAAATGCAGAAGGACTGCAAGTCCTCCACAGCACCTGGTGGGAGCGCTGGGCACCTAGAGCGGAGGCCCTGGGTGGATCAGAGAAGTCCTGGGAGTCACCCCGGAGACGACTGTAAAGGATATGCAGATGACCTGCAAGTCCTCCACAGCACCAGAAAGGCAGCCAGGTGTAGAGCTGGGCACCTCTCAGCTGAGGAAAAGGCTTACCAGGGGTTAGGCCAAAGCCAGCATTCCTCCCCCTGAGGGTCGCCTAATCCTAGCCAAAAAACACCTGGAAACTCTGGCACCTGGAGCGAGGGCCCTAGGAAGATAGGGGTGGATTTGGGAGTCACCCCGGATACAGCTGTGAGGAAATGCAGAAGGGCTGCAAGTCCTCCACAGCACCTGGTGGGAGCGCTGGGCACCTAGAGCAGAGGCTCTGAGTGGATCGGAGTGGACCTGGGAGTCACCCCGGAGAAGGCTGCAAAGGATATGCAGATGAGCTGCAAGTCCTCCACAGACTTATTTTCCAGGTGTCAATGGCTGTGAAATTAAGTGTATCTTTGCTTACTGTATTCTATGTAGATATAGAGAATAACAGCAAATTAATTACTCAAAAAGGGAGCACTTTTCAAGTGAGCAATCTGCCAAAATTATTAGAACTATTGAAAAGAATAAGTTCAAATCAGTTTTCTGTAGAGTAAAAAAATAAATTTTAGGAAATAAAGCATGAATAGTTGTTAGAGTAAACAGGTCAGCAGTACTAAGAAAAATTATATAAAGAGTTCCTGAAATTCAGACTTCAATTCCTTAAGAGACGGTGAACTTATTTCTTTGCTTACTGTATTTCAGCTAGATATAGAGAATAACAGCAAATCAATTACTCAAAAAGGGAGCACTTTCTAATAGAAAAAAAAAGATAGTACCCCTTTTCAAGTGAGCAATCTGCCAAAATTATCAGAACTATTGAAAAGAATAAGTTCAAATCAGTTATCTATAGAGCAAAGAAAATTAATTTAAAAGAAATAAAGCATGAACATTTTAGTCACACTCATAACTTTGAAAGATCTGAGGACGGTGTTAGCGGTTGTCCCTATAAATGTCTGTGATTGGAATTCTGATAAAGGGAATGTAAAATATTTTTATCAGTTTTTCTAATGAATTATCTTGTGGAGGGGATAGCATAGGGATGAACAATTATACATTATTGTTACCTGGGTGAGTTAGTGCAAAAAAGTACTAAGATTAGAGATAGACTGAATTTTAAGAGCTGTTGTATTAGGTAAATGGTAGGGTTTTCCTTCTTTTCATTTATTAAAGCTTAGTGTAGTAGGTATTCAGGTTCTGGGTTCCTGCTTCCTGGCAAAAATTTAAAAAACTACTGAGGTGGTTGAACAAAACAGGAGGGCGATACCAGAATAACAAGTGCACCAATGTCAAGAAAGACCAAAGGTTTTGCATGCAAGAAAGTTCAGCAAAATACAGCTAAGTACATGCATCACAGTCTACAACTGTTCAGGGACACTATATTTAGAATTATATATTTACCTGGAAATTCATGCGTTTGCTCATTTTAAAGTGGGGAAGTTTGATCCCTGAAAAAGAAAAGTGACACAAAGAATCAATTCTTTGATGGGATTATTAGTTGAAATAAATTCTAAGTAACAACATAATTAAGCAGCATTTATACTTATCTGATAGATTTTGATGAAGGCTTGGATAAATGAAGATTAGTAGTTGGAGGTAGACATGTTGTCTACAATTTAAAGGAAAAGTTGCAGTTTACATTTGCTTATTCTTATAATACAATATAAAACTGTTTGCATTTTGGAATTTGTATTTATATATGATTGAACATATAAATATTACATTTTAAATACAGCTGTTTATTAAAAGAGAAACTATTTATTGCAAGTATTTAAAGAACCCATCTGGTGCAATAAATTATTTCAATTTAATTCATTATTTAGTGTGCAACATTGTTATTATTACAATTCTGAACATCAAGGGAAATTCGACTAACATTCAAAGTTGCACACTCTATAGTTAAAAGAATTTCTAAATTTTTCTGTAAAACTTCACAATGGTGAGTGTGGGCGTGGGGAACCCCTGAACCGTGATCGGAACATCCAATCACCCTATTTGCACCTCATCATTTGTAGGAGTTGTACATTACACTCATAGTTGTTAGAATAAACAGATCAGTAGTATTAAGAAAAAATTATATGAGGAGTACCTGAAAGTCAGTCTTAAATTCCTTAAGAGTCCGTCTTTGAATTTAAGTGCTTCTCTGCTTAATGTATTCTAGGTAGATCTAGAGAATAACAGCTGTGAGGAAATGCAGAAGGGCTGCTAGTCCTCCACAGTACCTGGTGGGAGCACTGGGCACCTAGAGCAGAGGCCCTGAGTGGATCGGAGTGGACCTGGGAGTCACCCCGGAGAAGGCTGTAAAGGATATGCAGATGAGCTGCAAGTCCTCCACAGCACCTGAAAGGCAGCCGGTGGTAGAGCTGGGCACCTCTCAGCTAAGGAAAAGGCTTACCAGGGGTTAGGTCGAAGCCAGCATTCCTCCCCCTGAGGGTCGACTAATCCTAGCCAAAAAGCACCTGGAAACTCTGGCACCTGGAGCGAGGGCCCTAGGAAGATCAGGGTGGACCTGGGAGTCACCCCGGATACAGCTGTGAGGAAATGCAGAAGGACTGCAAGTCCTCCACAGCACCTGGTGGGAGGAGCGCTGGGCATCTAGAGCGGAGGCCCTGGGTGGATCAGAGAAGTCCTGGGAGTCACCCCGGAGAAGACTGTAAAGGATATGCAGATGACCTGCAAGTCCTCCACAGCACCAGAAAGGCAGCCGGGTGTAGAGCTGGGCACCTCTCAGCTGAGGAAAAGGCTTACCAGGGGTTAGGCCAAAGCCAGCATTCCTCCCCCTGAGGGTCGACTAATCCTAGCCAAAAAGCACCTGGAAACTCTGGCACCTGGAGCGAGGGCCCTAGGAAGATCGGGGTGGATTTGGGAGTCACCCCGGATACAGCTGTGAGGAAATGCAGAAGGGCTGCAAGTCCTCCACAGCACCTGGTGGGAGCGCTGGGCACCTAGAGCGGAGGCCCTGAGTGGATCGGAGTGGACCTGGGAGTCACCCTGGAGAAGGCGGTAAAGGATATGCAGATGAGCTGCAAGTCCTCCACAGACTTATTTTCCAGGTGTCAATGGCTGTGAAATTAAGTGTATCTTTGCTTACTGTATTCTATGTAGATCTAGAGAATAACAGCAAATTAATTACTCAAAAAGGGAGCACTTTCTGATAGACAGGAAAGATAGTACCCCTTTTCAGGTGAGCAATCTGCCCAAATTATCAGAACTATTGAAAAGAATAAGTTCAAATCAGTTTTCTATAGAGTAAACAAAATTAAATTAAAGGAAAAAAAGCATGAACATTTTAGATACACTCATAACTTTGAAAGATATGATGAAAGTGAAGAGAAAATATATAATAACCATTTGCTTTTATTTTCATGACAGATCTGGGTGGACTAGTTTTCCATAGTGTAAAAAAAATCAAATTTTAGGATATAAAGGATGAATATTTTAGTTACACTCATAGTTGTTAGAGAGGTCAGCAGTATTAAGAAAAATTATATGAGTAGTACCTGAAAGTCAGACTTAAATTCCTTAAATGATTGTCAGTGAATTTAAGTGTTTTGTTTGCTTACTGTATTCTAGGCAGATATAGAGAATAACAGCAAATTAAATACTCAAAAAGGGAGCACTTTCTGATAGAAAAGCAAGATAGTACCCCTTTTCAAGTGAGCAATCTGCCAAAATTATCAGAACTATTGAAAGAATAAGTTCCAATCAGTTTTCTATAGAGTAAAAAAAATTAAATTTTTGTTAATAAAGCATAAATATTTTAGTTACAGTCATAGTTAGAGTAAACAGGTCAGCAGTATTAAGAAAAAAATATATGAGCACTTAATGAAATCAGACTTGGCTGTGAAATTAAGTGTATCTTTGCTTACTGTATTCTACGTAGATATAGGGAATAACAGCAAATAAATTACTCAAAAAGGGAGCACTTTCTGATAGAAAAAAAAAGATTGTACCCCTTTTAAAGTGAGCAATCTGCCAAAATTACTACAACTATTGAAAAGAATAAGTTCAAATCAGTTATCTATAAAGAAAAATAAAATTAAATTAAAGAAAATAAAGCATAAATATTTAGTTACACTCATTGTAGTTAGAGTAAACAGGTCAGCAGTATTAAGAAAAAATTATATGAGTAGTTCCTGAAAGTCAGACTTGAATTCCTTAAATGACTATCAGTGAATTTAAGTGTTTCTTTGCTTACTGTATTCTAGGCAGATGTAGAGAATAACAGCAAATTAATTACTCAAAAAGGGAGCACTTTTTGATAGAAAAAAAAGATAGTACCCCTTTTCAAGTGAGCAATCTGCCAAAAATACGAGAACTATTGAAAAGAATAAGTTAAAATTAGTTTTCTATAGAGTAAAAAAAATAAATTTTAGGAAATAAAGCATGGATATTTTAGTTACACTCATAATTGTTAGAGTAAACAGGTGAGCAGTATAAAGAAAAAAAACATGAGGGGTTAATGAAAGTCAGACTTATTTTCCTGGTGTCACTGGCTGTGAAATTAAGTGTATCTTTGCTTACTGTATTCTACGTAGATAGAGAATAAAGCAAATTAATTACTCAAAAAGGGGGCACTTTCTGATAGAAAAGGTAGATAGTACCCTTTTTCAAGTGAGCAATCTGCCAAAATTATCAGAACTATTGAAAGGAATAAGTTCATCAATCAGTTTTCTATAGAGTAAAAAAAATTAAATTTTAGTTAATAAAACATGAATATTTTAGTTACAGTCATAGTTAGAGTAAGCAGGTCAGCAGTATTAAGAAAAAAAAATATGAGTTAATGAAAGTCAGACTTATTTTCCTGGTGTCAATGGCTGTGAAATTAAGTGTATCTTTGCTTACTGTATTCTACGTAGATAGAGAATAAAGCAAATTAATTACTCAAAAAGGGGGCACTTTCTGATAGAAAAGCAAGATAGTACCCCTTTTCAAGTGAGCAATCTGTCAAAAATACGAGAACTATTGAAAAGAATGTTAAAATTACTTTTCTATAGAGTAAAAAAAATAAATTTTAGAAAATAAAGCATGAATATTTAGTTACACTCATAGTTGTTAGAGTAAACAGGTCAGCAGTATTAAGAAAAAAAACATGAGGAGTTAATGAAAGTCAGACTTAAATTCCTTAAATGACTGTCAGTGAATTTATGTGATTCCTTGCTTACTGTATTCTGGGCAGATGTAGAGAATAACAGCAAATTAATTACTCAAAAAGGGGGCACTTTCTGATATAAAAAAAAAAGATTGTACCCCTTTTAAAGTGAGCAATCTGCCAAAATTACTACAACTATTGAAAAGAATAAGTTCAAATCAGTTATCTATAAAGAAAAATTAAATTAAATTAAAGAAAATAAAGCATGAATATTTAGTTACACTCATAATAGTTAGAGTAAACAGGTCAGCAGTATTAAGAAAAAATTATATGAGTAGTTCCTGAAAGTCAGACTTAAATTCCTTAAATGACTGCCAGTGAATTTATGTGATTCCTCGCTTACTGTATTCTAGGCAGATGAAGAGAATAACAGCAAATTAAATACTCAAAAAGGGTGCACTTTCCAATAGAAAAGAAAGATAGTACCCCTTTTCAAGTGAGCAATCTGCCAAAAATATCAGAACTATTGAAAAGAATAAGATCAAATCAGTTTTCTATAGAGTAAAAAAAAATAAATTTTAGGAAATAAAGCATGAAAATGTAGTTACACTCATAGTTGTTAGAGTAAACAGGTGAGAACTATAAAGAAAAAAAATATGAGGAGTTAATGAAAGTCAGACGTCTTTTCCTGTTGTGAATGACTGTGAAATTAAGTGTATCTTTGCTTACTGTATTCTAGGCAGATATAGAGAATAACAGCAAATTAAATACTCAAAAAGGGTGCACTTTCCAATAGAAAAGAAAGATAGTACCCCTTTTCAAGTGAGCAATCTGCCAAAAATATCAGAACTATTGAAAAGAATAAGTTCAAATCAGTTTTCTATAGAGTAAAAAAAAATAAATTTTAGGAAATAAAGCATGAATATTTTAGTTACAGTCATAGTTAGAGTAAACAGGTCAGCAGTATGAAGAAAAAAATATATGAGCACTTAATGAAAGTCAGACTTATTTTCCTGGTGTCACTGGCTGTGAAATTAAGTGTTTCTTTGCTTACTGTATTCTAGGTAGATATAGAGAATAAAGCAAAATAATTACTCAAAAAGGGGGCACTTTCTGATAGAAAAGCTAGATAGTACCCCTTTTCAAGTGAGCAATCTGCCAAAATTATCAGAACTATTGAAATGAATAAGTTCAAATCAGTTTTCTATAGAGTAAAAAATAAATTTTAGGAAATAAAGCATGAACATTTTAGATACACTCATAACTTTGAAAGATATGATGAAAGTGAAGAGAAAATATATAATAACCATTTGCTTTTATTCTCATGACAGATCTGGGTGAACTAGTTTTCTATAGTGTAAAAAAATTAAATTTTAGGAAATAAAGGATGAATATTTTAGTTACACTCATAGTTGTTAGAGAGGTCAGCAGTATTAAGAAAAATTATATGAGTAGTACCTGAAAGTCAGACTTAAATTCCTTAAATGATTGTCAGTGAATTTAAGTGTTTCTTTGTTTACTGTATTCTAGGCAGATGTAGAGAATAACAGCAAATTAATTACTCAAAAAGGGAGCACTTTCTGATAGAAAAGCAAGATAGTACCCTTTTTCAAGTGAGCAATCTGCCAAAATTATTAGAACTATTGAAAAGAATAAGTTCAAATCAGTTTTCTATAGAGTAAAAAAATAAATTTTAGGAAAAAAAGCATGAATAGCTGTTAGAGTAAACAGGTCAGCAGTACTAAGAAAAAATTATATAAAGAATTCCTGTAATTCAGACTTCAATTCCTTAAGAGTTTGTGAACTTGTTTCTTTGCTTACTGTATTTCAGCTAAATATAGAGAATAACAGCAAATCAATTACTCAAAAAGGGTGCACTTTCCAATAGAAAAAAAAAGATAGTACCCCTTTTCAAGTGAGCAATCTGCCAAAATTATCAGAACTATTGAAAAGAATAAATTCAAATCAGTTATCTATAGAGCAAAGAAAATTAATTTAAAAGAAATAAAGCATGAACATTTTAGTCACACTCATAACTTTGAAAGATCTGAGGACGGTGTTAGCGGTTGTCCCTATAAATGTCTGTGATTGGAATTCTGATAAAGGGAATGTAAAATATTTTTATCAGTTTTTCTAATGAATTATCTTGTGGAAGGGATAGCATAGGGATGAACAATTATACATTATTGTTACCTGGGTGAGTTAGTGCAAAAAAGTACTAACATTAGAGATAGACAGAATTTTAAGAGCTGTTGTATTAGGTAAATGGTAGGGTTTTCCTTCTTTTCATTTATTAAAGCTTAGTGTAGTAGGTATTCAGGTTCTGGGTTCCTGCTTCCTGGCAAAAATTTAAAAAACTACTGAGGTGGTTGAACAAAACAGGAAGAGCGACACCAGAATAACAAGTGCACCAATGTCAAGAAAGACCAAAGGTTTTGCATGCAAGAAAGTTCAGCAAAATACAGCTAAGTACACGCATCACAGTCTACAACTGTTCAGGGACACTACATTTAGAATTATATATTTATCTGGAAATTGATGCGTTTGCTCATTTTACTGTATTCTAGGCAGATGTAGAGAATAACAGCAAATTAATTACTCAAAAAGGGAGCACTTTCTGATAGAAAAGCAAAATAGTACCCTTTTCAAGTATGCAATCTGCCAAAATTATTAGAACTATTGAAAAGAATAAGTTCAAATCAGTTTTCTATAAAGAAAAATTAATTTAAATTAAAGAAAATAAAGCATGAACATTTTAGTTTCTCATAACTTTGAAAGATATGATGAAAATGATGAGAAAATATGTAAGCTAGATAAATAAATACATAGATACAGCTATTTCAACATATAACCAAATCAGAAATTCATTCTCTATATACCATGTTGCAGTCTTTAAATGATACACCCACAAAGAAGGCACTTTCTGGAATTCACAGAAAGAGTGTACCTCTTTGTCAGGTTAACCGTGTGCTCTTATTCTCAAGACAGACTTCACAAACAAAAAACTAAGGTGGCCGGTTATCTAAAATGAGAAATATCAAGCAAACTAAATTTGTTCAAGTCCTCCACAGCACCTGGTGGGAGAGCTGGGCACCTAGAGCAGAGGCCCTGAGTGGATCGGAGTGGACCTGGGAGTAACCCCGGAGAATGCTGTAAAGGATATGCAGATGAGCTGCAAGTCCTCCACAGCACCTGAAAGGCCTCCGGTGGTAGATCTGGGCACCTCTCAGCTGAGGAAAAGGCTTACCAGGGGTTAGGCCGAAGCCAGCATTCCTCCCCCTGAGGGTCGACTAATCCTAGCCAAAAAGCACCTGGAAACTCTGGCACCTGGAGCGAGGGCCCTAGGAAGATCAGGGTGGACCTGGGAGTCACCCCGGATACAGCTGTGAGGAAATGCAGAAGGGCTGCTAGTCCTCCACAGTACCTGGTGGGAGCACTGGGCACCTAGAGCAGAGGCACTGAGTGGATCGGAGTGGACCTGGGAGTCACCCCGGAGAAGGCTGTAAAGGATATGCAGATGAGCTGCAAGTCCTCCACAGCACCTGAAAGGCCTCCGGTGGTAGATCTGGGCACCTCTCAGCTGAGGAAAAGGCTTACCAGGGGTTAGGCCGAAGCCAGCATTCCTCCCCCTGAGGGTCGACTAATCCTAGCCAAAAAGCACCTGGAAACTCTGGCACCTGGAGCGAGAGCCCTAGGAAGATCAGGGTGGACCTGGGAGTCACCCTGGATACAGCTGTGAGGAAATGCAGAAGGGCTGCAAGTCCTCCACAGCACCTGGTGGGAGCGCTGGGCACCTAGAGCGGAGGCCCTGGGTGGATCAGAGAAGTCCTGGGAGTCACCCCGGAGACGACTGTAAAGGATATGCAGATGACCTGCAAGTCCTCCACAGCACCAGAAAGGCAGCCAGGTGTAGAGCTGGGCACCTCTCAGCTGAGGAAAAGGCTTACCAGGGGTTAGGCCGAAGCCAGCATTCCTCCCCCTGAGGGTCGACTAATCCTAGCCAAAAAGCACCTGGAAACTCTGGCACCTGGAGCGAGGGCCCTAGGAAGATCAGGGTGGACCTGGGAGTCACCCCGGATACAGCTGTGAGGAAATGCAGAAGGGCTGCTAGTCCTCCACAGTACCTGGTGGGAGCACTGGGCACCTAGAGCAGAAGCACTGAGTGGATCGGAGTGGACTTGGGAGTCACCCCGGAGAAGGCTGTAAAGGATATGCAGATGAGCTGCAAGTCCTCCACAGCACCTGAAAGGCCTCCGGTGGTAGATCTGGGCACCTCTCAGCTGAGGAAAAGGCTTACCAGGGGTTAGGCCGAAGCCAGCATTCCTCCCCCTGAGGGTCGACTAATCCTAGCCAAAAAGCACCTGGAAACTCTGGCACCTGGAGCGAGGGCCCTAGGAAGATCAGGGTGGACCTGGGAGTCACCCCGGATACAGCTGTGAGGAAATGCAGAAGGACTGCAAGTCCTCCACAGCACCTGGTGGGAGCGCTGGGCACCTAGAGCGGAGGCCCTGGGTGGATCAGAGAAGTCCTGGGAGTCACCCCGGAGACGACTGTAAAGGATATGCAGATGACCTGCAAGTCCTCCACAGCACCAGAAAGGCAGCCAGGTGTAGAGCTGGGCACCTCTCAGCTGAGGAAAAGGCTTACCAGGGGTTAGGCCAAAGCCAGCATTCCTCCCCCTGAGGGTCGCCTAATCCTAGCCAAAAAACACCTGGAAACTCTGGCACCTGGAGCGAGGGCCCTAGGAAGATAGGGGTGGATTTGGGAGTCACCCCGGATACAGCTGTGAGGAAATGCAGAAGGGCTGCAAGTCCTCCACAGCACCTGGTGGGAGCGCTGGGCACCTAGAGCAGAGGCTCTGAGTGGATCGGAGTGGACCTGGGAGTCACCCCGGAGAAGGCTGCAAAGGATATGCAGATGAGCTGCAAGTCCTCCACAGACTTATTTTCCAGGTGTCAATGGCTGTGAAATTAAGTGTATCTTTGCTTACTGTATTCTATGTAGATATAGAGAATAACAGCAAATTAATTACTCAAAAAGGGAGCACTTTTCAAGTGAGCAATCTGCCAAAATTATTAGAACTATTGAAAAGAATAAGTTCAAATCAGTTTTCTGTAGAGTAAAAAAATAAATTTTAGGAAATAAAGCATGAATAGTTGTTAGAGTAAACAGGTCAGCAGTACTAAGAAAAATTATATAAAGAGTTCCTGAAATTCAGACTTCAATTCCTTAAGAGACGGTGAACTTATTTCTTTGCTTACTGTATTTCAGCTAGATATAGAGAATAACAGCAAATCAATTACTCAAAAAGGGTGCACTTTCCAATAGAAAAAAAAAGATAGTACCCCTTTTCAAGTGAGCAATCTGCCAAAATTATCAGAACTATTGAAAAGAATAAGTTCAAATCAGTTATCTATAGAGCAAAGAAAATTAATTTAAAAGAAATAAAGCATGAACATTTTAGTCACACTCATAACTTTGAAAGATCTGAGGACGGTGTTAGCGGTTGTCCCTATAAATGTCTGTGATTGGAATTCTGATAAAGGGAATGTAAAATATTTTTATCAGTTTTTCTAATGAATTATCTTGTGGAGGGGATAGCATAGGGATGAACAATTATACATTATTGTTACCTGGGTGAGTTAGTGCAAAAAAGTACTAAGATTAGAGATAGACTGAATTTTAAGAGCTGTTGTATTAGGTAAATGGTAGGGTTTTCCTTCTTTTCATTTATTAAAGCTTAGTGTAGTAGGTATTCAGGTTCTGGGTTCCTGCTTCCTGGCAAAAATTTAAAAACTACTGAGGTGGTTGAACAAAACAGGAGGGCGATACCAGAATAACAAGTGCACCAATGTCAAGAAAGACCAAAGGTTTTGCATGCAAGAAAGTTCAGCAAAATACAGCTAAGTACATGCATCACAGTCTACAACTGTTCAGGGACACTATATTTAGAATTATATATTTACCTGGAAATTGATGCGTTTGCTCATTTTAAAGTGGGGAAGTTTGATCCCTGAAAAAGAAAAGTGACACAAAGAATCAATTCTTTGATGGGATTATTAGTTGAAATAAATTCTAAGTAACAACATAATTAAGCAGCATTTATACTTATCTGATAGATTTTGATGAAGGCTTGGATAAATGAAGATTAGTAGTTGGAGGTAGACATGTTGTCTACAATTTAAAGGAAAAGTTGCAGTTTACATTTGCTTATTCTTATAATACAATATAAAACTGTTTGCATTTTGGAATTTGTATTTATATATGATTGAACATATAAATATTACGTTTTAAATACAGCTGTTTATTAAAAGAGAAACTATTTATTGCAAGTATTTAAAGAACCCATCTGGTGCAATAAATTATTTCAATTTAATTCATTATTTAGTGTGCAACATTGTTATTATTACAATTCTGAACATCAAGGGAAATTCGACTAACATTCAAAGTTGCACACTCTATAGTTAAAAGAATTTCTAAATTTTTCTGTAAAACTTCACAATGGTGAGTGTGGGCGTGGGGAACCCCTGAACCGTGATCGGAACATCCAATCACCCTATTTGCACCTCATCATTTGTAGGAGTTGTACATTACACTCATAGTTGTTAGAATAAACAGATCAGTAGTATTAAGAAAAAATTATATGAGGAGTACCTGAAAGTCAGTCTTAAATTCCTTAAGAGTCCGTCTTTGAATTTAAGTGCTTCTCTGCTTAATGTATTCTAGGTAGATCTAGAGAATAACAGCTGTGAGGAAATGCAGAAGGGCTGCTAGTCCTCCACAGTACCTGGTGGGAGCACTGGGCACCTAGAGCAGAGGCCCTGAGTGGATCGGAGTGGACCTGGGAGTCACCCCGGAGAAGGCTGTAAAGGATATGCAGATGAGCTGCAAGTCCTCCACAGCACCTGAAAGGCAGCCGGTGGTAGAGCTGGGCACCTCTCAGCTAAGGAAAAGGCTTACCAGGGGTTAGGTCGAAGCCAGCATTCCTCCCCCTGAGGGTCGACTAATCCTAGCCAAAAAGCACCTGGAAACTCTGGCACCTGGAGCGAGGGCCCTAGGAAGATCAGGGTGGACCTGGGAGTCACCCCGGATACAGCTGTGAGGAAATGCAGAAGGACTGCAAGTCCTCCACAGCACCTGGTGGGAGGAGCGCTGGGCATCTAGAGCGGAGGCCCTGGGTGGATCAGAGAAGTCCTGGGAGTCACCCCGGAGAAGACTGTAAAGGATATGCAGATGACCTGCAAGTCCTCCACAGCACCAGAAAGGCAGCCGGGTGTAGAGCTGGGCACCTCTCAGCTGAGGAAAAGGCTTACCAGGGGTTAGGCCAAAGCCAGCATTCCTCCCCCTGAGGGTCGACTAATCCTAGCCAAAAAGCACCTGGAAACTCTGGCACCTGGAGCGAGGGCCCTAGGAAGATCGGGGTGGATTTGGGAGTCACCCCGGATACAGCTGTGAGGAAATGCAGAAGGGCTGCAAGTCCTCCACAGCACCTGGTGGGAGCGCTGGGCACCTAGAGCGGAGGCCCTGAGTGGATCGGAGTGGACCTGGGAGTCACCCTGGAGAAGGCGGTAAAGGATATGCAGATGAGCTGCAAGTCCTCCACAGACTTATTTTCCAGGTGTCAATGGCTGTGAAATTAAGTGTATCTTTGCTTACTGTATTCTATGTAGATCTAGAGAATAACAGCAAATTAATTACTCAAAAAGGGAGCACTTTCTGATAGACAGGAAAGATAGTACCCCTTTTCAGGTGAGCAATCTGCCCAAATTATCAGAACTATTGAAAAGAATAAGTTCAAATCAGTTTTCTATAGAGTAAACAAAATTAAATTAAAGGAAAAAAAGCATGAACATTTTAGATACACTCATAACTTTGAAAGATATGATGAAAGTGAAGAGAAAATATATAATAACCATTTGCTTTTATTTTCATGACAGATCTGGGTGGACTAGTTTTCCATAGTGTAAAAAAAATCAAATTTTAGGATATAAAGGATGAATATTTTAGTTACACTCATAGTTGTTAGAGAGGTCAGCAGTATTAAGAAAAATTATATGAGTAGTACCTGAAAGTCAGACTTAAATTCCTTAAATGATTGTCAGTGAATTTAAGTGTTTTGTTTGCTTACTGTATTCTAGGCAGATATAGAGAATAACAGCAAATTAAATACTCAAAAAGGGAGCACTTTCTGATAGAAAAGCAAGATAGTACCCCTTTTCAAGTGAGCAATCTGCCAAAATTATCAGAACTATTGAAAGAATAAGTTCCAATCAGTTTTCTATAGAGTAAAAAAAATTAAATTTTTGTTAATAAAGCATAAATATTTTAGTTACAGTCATAGTTAGAGTAAACAGGTCAGCAGTATTAAGAAAAAAATATATGAGCACTTAATGAAATCAGACTTGGCTGTGAAATTAAGTGTATCTTTGCTTACTGTATTCTACGTAGATATAGGGAATAACAGCAAATAAATTACTCAAAAAGGGAGCACTTTCTGATAGAAAAAAAAAGATTGTACCCCTTTTAAAGTGAGCAATCTGCCAAAATTACTACAACTATTGAAAAGAATAAGTTCAAATCAGTTATCTATAAAGAAAAATAAAATTAAATTAAAGAAAATAAAGCATAAATATTTAGTTACACTCATTGTAGTTAGAGTAAACAGGTCAGCAGTATTAAGAAAAAATTATATGAGTAGTTCCTGAAAGTCAGACTTGAATTCCTTAAATGACTATCAGTGAATTTAAGTGTTTCTTTGCTTACTGTATTCTAGGCAGATGTAGAGAATAACAGCAAATTAATTACTCAAAAAGGGAGCACTTTTTGATAGAAAAAAAAGATAGTACCCCTTTTCAAGTGAGCAATCTGCCAAAAATACGAGAACTATTGAAAAGAATAAGTTAAAATTAGTTTTCTATAGAGTAAAAAAAATAAATTTTAGGAAATAAAGCATGGATATTTTAGTTACACTCATAATTGTTAGAGTAAACAGGTGAGCAGTATAAAGAAAAAAAACATGAGGGGTTAATGAAAGTCAGACTTATTTTCCTGGTGTCACAGGCTGTGAAATTAAGTGTATCTTTGCTTACTGTATTCTACGTAGATAGAGAATAAAGCAAATTAATTACTCAAAAAGGGGGCACTTTCTGATAGAAAAGGTAGATAGTACCCTTTTTCAAGTGAGCAATCTGCCAAAATTATCAGAACTATTGAAAGGAATAAGTTCATCAATCAGTTTTCTATAGAGTAAAAAAAATTAAATTTTAGTTAATAAAACATGAATATTTTAGTTACAGTCATAGTTAGAGTAAGCAGGTCAGCAGTATTAAGAAAAAAAAATATGAGTTAATGAAAGTCAGACTTATTTTCCTGGTGTCAATGGCTGTGAAATTAAGTGTATCTTTGCTTACTGTATTCTACGTAGATAGAGAATAAAGCAAATTAATTACTCAAAAAGGGGGCACTTTCTGATATAAAAAAAAAAGATTGTACCCCTTTTAAAGTGAGCAATCTGCCAAAATTACTACAACTATTGAAAAGAATAAGTTCAAATCAGTTATCTATAAAGAAAAATTAAATTAAATTAAAGAAAATAAAGCATGAATATTTAGTTACACTCATAATAGTTAGAGTAAACAGGTCAGCAGTATTAAGAAAAAATTATATGAGTAGTTCCTGAAAGTCAGACTTAAATTCCTTAAATGACTGCCAGTGAATTTATGTGATTCCTCGCTTACTGTATTCTAGGCAGATGAAGAGAATAACAGCAAATTAAATACTCAAAAAGGGTGCACTTTCCAATAGAAAAGAAAGATAGTACCCCTTTTCAAGTGAGCAATCTGCCAAAAATATCAGAACTATTGAAAAGAATAAGATCAAATCAGTTTTCTATAGAGTAAAAAAAAATAAATTTTAGGAAATAAAGCATGAAAATTTAGTTACACTCATAGTTGTTAGAGTAAACAGGTGAGAACTATAAAGAAAAAAATATGAGGAGTTAATGAAAGTCAGACGTCTTTTCCTGTTGTGAATGACTGTGAAATTAAGTGTATCTTTGCTTACTGTATTCTAGGCAGATATAGAGAATAACAGCAAATTAAATACTCAAAAAGGGTGCACTTTCCAATAGAAAAGAAAGATAGTACCCCTTTTCAAGTGAGCAATCTGCCAAAAATATCAGAACTATTGAAAAGAATAAGTTCAAATCAGTTTTCTATAGAGTAAAAAAAAATAAATTTTAGGAAATAAAGCATGAATATTTTAGTTACAGTCATAGTTAGAGTAAACAGGTCAGCAGTATGAAGAAAAAAATATATGAGCACTTAATGAAAGTCAGACTTATTTTCCTGGTGTCACTGGCTGTGAAATTAAGTGTTTCTTTGCTTACTGTATTCTAGGTAGATATAGAGAATAAAGCAAAATAATTACTCAAAAAGGGGGCACTTTCTGATAGAAAAGCTAGATAGTACCCCTTTTCAAGTGAGCAATCTGCCAAAATTATCAGAACTATTGAAATGAATAAGTTCAAATCAGTTTTCTATAGAGTAAAAAATAAATTTTAGGAAATAAAGCATGAACATTTTAGATACACTCATAACTTTGAAAGATATGATGAAAGTGAAGAGAAAATATATAATAACCATTTGCTTTTATTCTCATGACAGATCTGGGTGAACTAGTTTTCTATAGTGTAAAAAAATTAAATTTTAGGAAATAAAGGATGAATATTTTAGTTACACTCATAGTTGTTAGAGAGGTCAGCAGTATTAAGAAAAATTATATGAGTAGTACCTGAAAGTCAGACTTAAATTCCTTAAATGATTGTCAGTGAATTTAAGTGTTTCTTTGTTTACTGTATTCTAGGCAGATGTAGAGAATAACAGCAAATTAATTACTCAAAAAGGGAGCACTTTCTGATAGAAAAGCAAGATAGTACCCTTTTTCAAGTGAGCAATCTGCCAAAATTATTAGAACTATTGAAAAGAATAAGTTCAAATCAGTTTTCTATAGAGTAAAAAAATAAATTTTAGGAAAAAAAGCATGAATAGCTGTTAGAGTAAACAGGTCAGCAGTACTAAGAAAAAATTATATAAAGAATTCCTGTAATTCAGACTTCAATTCCTTAAGAGTTTGTGAACTTGTTTCTTTGCTTACTGTATTTCAGCTAAATATAGAGAATAACAGCAAATCAATTACTCAAAAAGGGTGCACTTTCCAATAGAAAAAAAAAGATAGTACCCCTTTTCAAGTGAGCAATCTGCCAAAATTATCAGAACTATTGAAAAGAATAAATTCAAATCAGTTATCTATAGAGCAAAGAAAATTAATTTAAAAGAAATAAAGCATGAACATTTTAGTCACACTCATAACTTTGAAAGATCTGAGGACGGTGTTAGCGGTTGTCCCTATAAATGTCTGTGATTGGAATTCTGATAAAGGGAATGTAAAATATTTTTATCAGTTTTTCTAATGAATTATCTTGTGGAAGGGATAGCATAGGGATGAACAATTATACATTATTGTTACCTGGGTGAGTTAGTGCAAAAAAGTACTAACATTAGAGATAGACAGAATTTTAAGAGCTGTTGTATTAGGTAAATGGTAGGGTTTTCCTTCTTTTCATTTATTAAAGCTTAGTGTAGTAGGTATTCAGGTTCTGGGTTCCTGCTTCCTGGCAAAAATTTAAAAAACTACTGAGGTGGTTGAACAAAACAGGAAGAGCGACACCAGAATAACAAGTGCACCAATGTCAAGAAAGACCAAAGGTTTTGCATGCAAGAAAGTTCAGCAAAATACAGCTAAGTACACGCATCACAGTCTACAACTGTTCAGGGACACTACATTTAGAATTATATATTTATCTGGAAATTGATGCGTTTGCTCATTTTACTGTATTCTAGGCAGATGTAGAGAATAACAGCAAATTAATTACTCAAAAAGGGAGCACTTTCTGATAGAAAAGCAAAATAGTACCCTTTTCAAGTATGCAATCTGCCAAAATTATTAGAACTATTGAAAAGAATAAGTTCAAATCAGTTTTCTATAAAGAAAAATTAATTTAAATTAAAGAAAATAAAGCATGAACATTTTAGTTTCTCATAACTTTGAAAGATATGATGAAAATGATGAGAAAATATGTAAGCTAGATAAATAAATACATAGATACAGCTATTTCAACATATAACCAAATCAGAAATTCATTCTCTATATACCATGTTGCAGTCTTTAAATGATACACCCACAAAGAAGGCACTTTCTGGAATTCACAGAAAGAGTGTACCTCTTTGTCAGGTTAACCGTGTGCTCTTATTCTCAAGACAGACTTCACAAACAAAAAACTAAGGTGGCCGGTTATCTAAAATGAGAAATATCAAGCAAACTAAATTTGTTCAAGTCCTCCACAGCACCTGGTGGGAGAGCTGGGCACCTAGAGCAGAGGCCCTGAGTGGATCGGAGTGGACCTGGGAGTAACCCCGGAGAATGCTGTAAAGGATATGCAGATGAGCTGCAAGTCCTCCACAGCACCTGAAAGGCCTCCGGTGGTAGATCTGGGCACCTCTCAGCTGAGGAAAAGGCTTACCAGGGGTTAGGCCGAAGCCAGCATTCCTCCCCCTGAGGGTCGACTAATCCTAGCCAAAAAGCACCTGGAAACTCTGGCACCTGGAGCGAGGGCCCTAGGAAGATCAGGGTGGACCTGGGAGTCACCCCGGATACAGCTGTGAGGAAATGCAGAAGGGCTGCTAGTCCTCCACAGTACCTGGTGGGAGCACTGGGCACCTAGAGCAGAGGCACTGAGTGGATCGGAGTGGACCTGGGAGTCACCCCGGAGAAGGCTGTAAAGGATATGCAGATGAGCTGCAAGTCCTCCACAGCACCTGAAAGGCCTCCGGTGGTAGATCTGGGCACCTCTCAGCTGAGGAAAAGGCTTACCAGGGGTTAGGCCGAAGCCAGCATTCCTCCCCCTGAGGGTCGACTAATCCTAGCCAAAAAGCACCTGGAAACTCTGGCACCTGGAGCGAGAGCCCTAGGAAGATCAGGGTGGACCTGGGAGTCACCCTGGATACAGCTGTGAGGAAATGCAGAAGGGCTGCAAGTCCTCCACAGCACCTGGTGGGAGCGCTGGGCACCTAGAGCGGAGGCCCTGGGTGGATCAGAGAAGTCCTGGGAGTCACCCCGGAGACGACTGTAAAGGATATGCAGATGACCTGCAAGTCCTCCACAGCACCAGAAAGGCAGCCAGGTGTAGAGCTGGGCACCTCTCAGCTGAGGAAAAGGCTTACCAGGGGTTAGGCCGAAGCCAGCATTCCTCCCCCTGAGGGTCGACTAATCCTAGCCAAAAAGCACCTGGAAACTCTGGCACCTGGAGCGAGGGCCCTAGGAAGATCAGGGTGGACCTGGGAGTCACCCCGGATACAGCTGTGAGGAAATGCAGAAGGGCTGCTAGTCCTCCACAGTACCTGGTGGGAGCACTGGGCACCTAGAGCAGAAGCACTGAGTGGATCGGAGTGGACTTGGGAGTCACCCCGGAGAAGGCTGTAAAGGATATGCAGATGAGCTGCAAGTCCTCCACAGCACCTGAAAGGCCTCCGGTGGTAGATCTGGGCACCTCTCAGCTGAGGAAAAGGCTTACCAGGGGTTAGGCCGAAGCCAGCATTCCTCCCCCTGAGGGTCGACTAATCCTAGCCAAAAAGCACCTGGAAACTCTGGCACCTGGAGCGAGGGCCCTAGGAAGATCAGGGTGGACCTGGGAGTCACCCCGGATACAGCTGTGAGGAAATGCAGAAGGACTGCAAGTCCTCCACAGCACCTGGTGGGAGCGCTGGGCACCTAGAGCGGAGGCCCTGGGTGGATCAGAGAAGTCCTGGGAGTCACCCCGGAGACGACTGTAAAGGATATGCAGATGACCTGCAAGTCCTCCACAGCACCAGAAAGGCAGCCAGGTGTAGAGCTGGGCACCTCTCAGCTGAGGAAAAGGCTTACCAGGGGTTAGGCCAAAGCCAGCATTCCTCCCCCTGAGGGTCGCCTAATCCTAGCCAAAAAACACCTGGAAACTCTGGCACCTGGAGCGAGGGCCCTAGGAAGATAGGGGTGGATTTGGGAGTCACCCCGGATACAGCTGTGAGGAAATGCAGAAGGGCTGCAAGTCCTCCACAGCACCTGGTGGGAGCGCTGGGCACCTAGAGCAGAGGCTCTGAGTGGATCGGAGTGGACCTGGGAGTCACCCCGGAGAAGGCTGCAAAGGATATGCAGATGAGCTGCAAGTCCTCCACAGACTTATTTTCCAGGTGTCAATGGCTGTGAAATTAAGTGTATCTTTGCTTACTGTATTCTATGTAGATATAGAGAATAACAGCAAATTAATTACTCAAAAAGGGAGCACTTTTCAAGTGAGCAATCTGCCAAAATTATTAGAACTATTGAAAAGAATAAGTTCAAATCAGTTTTCTGTAGAGTAAAAAAATAAATTTTAGGAAATAAAGCATGAATAGTTGTTAGAGTAAACAGGTCAGCAGTACTAAGAAAAATTATATAAAGAGTTCCTGAAATTCAGACTTCAATTCCTTAAGAGACGGTGAACTTATTTCTTTGCTTACTGTATTTCAGCTAGATATAGAGAATAACAGCAAATCAATTACTCAAAAAGGGTGCACTTTCCAATAGAAAAAAAAAGATAGTACCCCTTTTCAAGTGAGCAATCTGCCAAAATTATCAGAACTATTGAAAAGAATAAGTTCAAATCAGTTATCTATAGAGCAAAGAAAATTAATTTAAAAGAAATAAAGCATGAACATTTTAGTCACACTCATAACTTTGAAAGATCTGAGGACGGTGTTAGCGGTTGTCCCTATAAATGTCTGTGATTGGAATTCTGATAAAGGGAATGTAAAATATTTTTATCAGTTTTTCTAATGAATTATCTTGTGGAGGGGATAGCATAGGGATGAACAATTATACATTATTGTTACCTGGGTGAGTTAGTGCAAAAAAGTACTAAGATTAGAGATAGACTGAATTTTAAGAGCTGTTGTATTAGGTAAATGGTAGGGTTTTCCTTCTTTTCATTTATTAAAGCTTAGTGTAGTAGGTATTCAGGTTCTGGGTTCCTGCTTCCTGGCAAAAATTTAAAAAACTACTGAGGTGGTTGAACAAAACAGGAGGGCGATACCAGAATAACAAGTGCACCAATGTCAAGAAAGACCAAAGGTTTTGCATGCAAGAAAGTTCAGCAAAATACAGCTAAGTACATGCATCACAGTCTACAACTGTTCAGGGACACTATATTTAGAATTATATATTTACCTGGAAATTGATGCGTTTGCTCATTTTAAAGTGGGGAAGTTTGATCCCTGAAAAAGAAAAGTGACACAAAGAATCAATTCTTTGATGGGATTATTAGTTGAAATAAATTCTAAGTAACAACATAATTAAGCAGCATTTATACTTATCTGATAGATTTTGATGAAGGCTTGGATAAATGAAGATTAGTAGTTGGAGGTAGACATGTTGTCTACAATTTAAAGGAAAAGTTGCAGTTTACATTTGCTTATTCTTATAATACAATATAAAACTGTTTGCATTTTGGAATTTGTATTTATATATGATTGAACATATAAATATTACGTTTTAAATACAGCTGTTTATTAAAAGAGAAACTATTTATTGCAAGTATTTAAAGAACCCATCTGGTGCAATAAATTATTTCAATTTAATTCATTATTTAGTGTGCAACATTGTTATTATTACAATTCTGAACATCAAGGGAAATTCGACTAACATTCAAAGTTGCACACTCTATAGTTAAAAGAATTTCTAAATTTTTCTGTAAAACTTCACAATGGTGAGTGTGGGCGTGGGGAACCCCTGAACCGTGATCGGAACATCCAATCACCCTATTTGCACCTCATCATTTGTAGGAGTTGTACATTACACTCATAGTTGTTAGAATAAACAGATCAGTAGTATTAAGAAAAAATTATATGAGGAGTACCTGAAAGTCAGTCTTAAATTCCTTAAGAGTCCGTCTTTGAATTTAAGTGCTTCTCTGCTTAATGTATTCTAGGTAGATCTAGAGAATAACAGCTGTGAGGAAATGCAGAAGGGCTGCTAGTCCTCCACAGTACCTGGTGGGAGCACTGGGCACCTAGAGCAGAGGCCCTGAGTGGATCGGAGTGGACCTGGGAGTCACCCCGGAGAAGGCTGTAAAGGATATGCAGATGAGCTGCAAGTCCTCCACAGCACCTGAAAGGCAGCCGGTGGTAGAGCTGGGCACCTCTCAGCTAAGGAAAAGGCTTACCAGGGGTTAGGTCGAAGCCAACATTCCTCCCCCTGAGGGTCGACTAATCCTAGCCAAAAAGCACCTGGAAACTCTGGCACCTGGAGCGAGGGCCCTAGGAAGATCAGGGTGGACCTGGGAGTCACCCCGGATACAGCTGTGAGGAAATGCAGAAGGACTGCAAGTCCTCCACAGCACCTGGTGGGAGGAGCGCTGGGCATCTAGAGCGGAGGCCCTGGGTGGATCAGAGAAGTCCTGGGAGTCACCCCGGAGAAGACTGTAAAGGATATGCAGATGACCTGCAAGTCCTCCACAGCACCAGAAAGGCAGCCGGGTGTAGAGCTGGGCACCTCTCAGCTGAGGAAAAGGCTTACCAGGGGTTAGGCCAAAGCCAGCATTCCTCCCCCTGAGGGTCGACTAATCCTAGCCAAAAAGCACCTGGAAACTCTGGCACCTGGAGCGAGGGCCCTAGGAAGATCGGGGTGGATTTGGGAGTCACCCCGGATACAGCTGTGAGGAAATGCAGAAGGGCTGCAAGTCCTCCACAGCACCTGGTGGGAGCGCTGGGCACCTAGAGCGGAGGCCCTGAGTGGATCGGAGTGGACCTGGGAGTCACCCTGGAGAAGGCGGTAAAGGATATGCAGATGAGCTGCAAGTCCTCCACAGACTTATTTTCCAGGTGTCAATGGCTGTGAAATTAAGTGTATCTTTGCTTACTGTATTCTATGCAGATCTAGAGAATAACAGCAAATTAATTACTCAAAAAGGGAGCACTTTCTGATAGACAGGAAAGATAGTACCCCTTTTCAGGTGAGCAATCTGCCCAAATTATCAGAACTATTGAAAAGAATAAGTTCAAATCAGTTTTCTATAGAGTAAACAAAGTTAAATTAAAGGAAAAAAAGCATGAACATTTTAGATACACTCATAACTTTGAAAGATATGATGAAAGTGAAGAGAAAATATATAATAACCATTTGCTTTTATTTTCATGACAGATCTGGGTGGACTAGTTTTCCATAGTGTAAAAAAATCAAATTTTAGGATATAAAGGATGAATATTTTAGTTACACTCATAGTTGTTAGAGAGGTCAGCAGTATTAAGAAAAATTATATGAGTAGTACCTGAAAGTCAGACTTAAATTCCTTAAATGATTGTCAGTGAATTTAAGTGTTTTGTTTGCTTACTGTATTCTAGGCAGATATAGAGAATAACAGCAAATTAAATACTCAAAAAGGGAGCACTTTCTGATAGAAAAGCAAGATAGTACCCCTTTTCAAGTGAGCAATCTGCCAAAATTATCAGAACTATTGAAAGAATAAGTTCCAATCAGTTTTCTATAGAGTAAAAAAATTAAATTTTTGTTAATAAAGCATAAATATTTTAGTTACAGTCATAGTTAGAGTAAACAGGTCAGCAGTATTAAGAAAAAAATATATGAGCACTTAATGAAATCAGACTTGGCTGTGAAATTAAGTGTATCTTTGCTTACTGTATTCTACGTAGATATAGGGAATAACAGCAAATAAATTACTCAAAAAGGGAGCACTTTCTGATAGAAAAAAAAAGATTCTACCCCTTTTAAAGTGAGCAATCTGCCAAAATTACTACAACTATTGAAAAGAATAAGTTCAAATCAGTTATCTATAAAGAAAAATTAAATTAAATTAAAGAAAATAAAGCATAAATATTTAGTTACACTCATTGTAGTTAGAGTAAACAGGTCAGCAGTATTAAGAAAAAATTATATGAGTAGTTCCTGAAAGTCAGACTTGAATTCCTTAAATGACTATCAGTGAATTTAAGTGTTTCTTTGCTTACTGTATTCTAGGCAGATGTAGAGAATAACAGCAAATTAATTACTCAAAAAGGGAGCACTTTTTGATAGAAAAAAAAGATAGTACCCCTTTTCAAGTGAGCAATCTGCCAAAAATACGAGAACTATTGAAAAGAATAAGTTAAAATTAGTTTTCTATAGAGTAAAAAAAATAAATTTTAGGAAATAAAGCATGGATATTTTAGTTACACTCATAATTGTTAGAGTAAACAGGTGAGCAGTATAAAGAAAAAAAACATGAGGGGTTAATGAAAGTCAGACTTATTTTCCTGGTGTCACTGGCTGTGAAATTAAGTGTATCTTTGCTTACTGTATTCTACGTAGATAGAGAATAAAGCAAATTAATTACTCAAAAAGGGGGCACTTTCTGATAGAAAAGGTAGATAGTACCCTTTTTCAAGTGAGCAATCTGCCAAAAATATCAGAACTATTGAAAAGAATAAGATCAAATCAGTTTTCTATAGAGTAAAAAAAAATAAATTTTAGGAAATAAAGCATGAAAATTTAGTTACACTCATAGTTGTTAGAGTAAACAGGTGAGAACTATAAAGAAAAAAAATATGAGGAGTTAATGAAAGTCAGATGTCTTTTCCTGTTGTGAATGACTGTGAAATTAAGTGTATCTTTGCTTACTGTATTCTAGGCAGATATAGAGAATAACAGCAAATTAAATACTCAAAAAGGGTGCACTTTCCAATAGAAAAGAAAGATAGTACCCCTTTTCAAGTGAGCAATCTGCCAAAAATATTAGAACTATTGAAAAGAATAAGTTCAAATCAGTTTTCTATAGAGTAAAAAAAATAAATTTGACGAAATAAATCATGAATATTTAGTTACACTCATAATTGTTAGAGTAAACAGGTCAGCAGTATTAAGAAAGAAGTATATGAGCAGTTAATGAAAGTCAGACTTATTTTCCTGGTGTCAATGGCTGTGAAATTCAGTGTTTCTTTGCTTACTGTATTCTAGGTAGATATAGAGAATAACAGCAAATTAATTACTCAAAAAGGGAGCACTTTCTGATAGAAAAGCAAGATAGTACCCCCTTTCAAGTGAGCAATCTGCCAAAAATATTAAAACTATTGAAAAGAATAAGTTCAAATCAGTTTTCTATAGAGTAAAAAAAATAAATTTTAGGAAATAAAGCATGAATATTTAGTTACACTCATAGTTGTTAGAGTAAACAGGTGAGCAGTATAAAGAAAAAAACATGAGGAGTTCCTGAAAGTCAGACTTAAATTCCTTAAATGACTGTCAGTTAATTTATGTGATTGCTTGCTTACTGTATTCTAGGCAGATGTAGAGAATAACAGCAAATTAAATACTCAAAAAGGGTGCACTTTCCAATAGAAAAGAAAGATAGTACCCCTTTTCAAGTGAGCAATCTGCCAAAAATATCAGAACTATTGAAAAGAATAAGTTCAAATCAGTTTTCTATAGAGTAAAAAAAAAATAAATTTTAGGAAATAAAGCATGAATATTTTAGTTACAGTCATAGTTAGAGTAAACAGGTCAGCAGTATTAAGAAAAAAATATATGAGCACTTAATGAAAGTCAGACTTATTTTCCTGGTGTCACTGGCTGTGAAATTAAGTGTTTCTTTGCTTACTGTATTCTACGTGGATAGAGAATAACAGCAAATTAATAACTCAAAAAGGGAGCACTTTCTGATAGAAAAGCAAGATAGTACCCCTTTTCAAGTGAGCAATCTGCCAAAAATATCAGAACTATTGAAAAGAATAAGTTAAAATTAGTTTTCTATAGAGTAAAAAAAAATAAATTTCAGGAAATAAAGCATGAATACTTAGTTACACTCATAGTTGTTAGAGTAAACAGGTCAGCAGTATTAAGAAAGAAATATATGAGCAGTTAATGAAAGTCAGACGTCTTTTCCTGGTGTCACTGGCTGTGAAATTAAGTGTATCTTTGCTTACTGTATTCTAAGTAGATAGAGAATAAAGCAAATTAATTACTCAAAAAGGGGGCACTTTCTGATAGAAAAGCTAGATAGTACCCCTTTTCAAGTGAGCAATCTGCCAAAATTATCAGAACTATTGAAAAGAATAAGTTCCAATCAGTTTTCTATAGGGTAAAAAAAATTAAATTTTAGTTAATAAAGCATGAATATTTTAGTTACAGTCATAGAGTAAACAGGTCAGCAGTATTAAGAAAAAAATATATGAGCACTTAATGAAAGTCAGACTTGGCTGTGAAATTAAGTGTATCTTTTCTTACTGTATTCTACGTAGATATAGGGAATAACAGCAAATAAATTACTCAAAAAGGGAGCACTTTCTGATAGAAAAAAAAAGATTGTACCCCTTTTCAAGTGAGCAATCTGCCAAAATTACTACAACTATTGAAAAGAATAAGTTCAAATCAGTTATCTATAAAGAAAAATTAAATTAAAGAAAATAAAGCATGAATATTTAGTTACACTCATAGTTGTTAGACTAAACAGGTGAGCAGTATAAAGAAAAAAAACATGAGGAGTTAATGAAAGTCAGACTTATTTTCCTGGTGTCACTGGCTGTGAAATTAAGTGTTTCTTTGCTTACTGTATTCTACGTGGATAGAGAATAACAGCAAATTAATTACTCAAAAAGGGTGCACTTTCCAATAGAAAAGAAAGATAGTACCCCTTTTCAAGTGAGCAATCTGCCAAAAATATTAGAACTATTGAAAAGAATAAGTTCAAATCAGTTTTCTATAAAGAAAAATTAAATTAAATTAAAGAAAATAAAGCATGAATATTTAGTTACACTCATAGTAGTTAGGGTAAACAGGTCAGCAGTATTAAGAAAAAATTATATGAGTAGTTCCTGAAAGTCAGACTTAAATTCCTTAAATGACTGTCAGTGAATTTATGTGATTGCTTGCTTACTGTATTCTAGGCAGATGTAGAGAATAACAGCAAATTAAATACTCAAAAAGGGTGCCCTTTCCAATAGAAAAGAAAGATAGTACCCCTTTTCAAGTGAGCAATCTGCCAAAAATATCAGAACTATTGAAAAGAATAAGTTCAAATCAGTTTTCTATAGAGTAAAAAAAAAATAAATTTCAGGAAATAAAGCATGAATATTTTAGTTACAGTCATAGTTAGAGTAAACAGGTCAGCAGTATTAAGAAAAAAATATATGAGCACTTAATGAAAGTCAGACTTATTTTCCTGGTGTCACTGGCTGTGAAATTAAGTGTTTCTTTGCTTACTGTATTCTAGATAGATATAGAGAATAACAGCAAATTAATAACTCAAAAAGGGAGCACTTTCTGATAGAAAAGCAAGATAGTACCCCTTTTCAAGTGAGCAATCTGCCAAAAATATTAGAACTATTGAAAAGAATAAGTTCAAATCAGTTATCTATAAAGATAAATAAAATTAAATTAAAGGAAAAAAAGCATGAACATTTTAGATACACTCATAGTTGTTAGAGTTGATGAAAGTGAAGAGAAAATATATAATAACCATTTGCTTTTATTCTCATGACAGATCTGGGTGGAGTAGTTTTCTATAGAGTAAAAAAAAATTAAATTTTAGGAAATAAAGGATGAATATTTTAGTTACACTCATAGTTGTTAGAGAGGTCAGCAGTATTAAGAAAAATTATATGAGTAGTACCTGAAAGTCAGACTTAAATTCCTTAAATGATTGTCAGTGAATTTAAGTGTTTCTTTGCTTACTGTATTCTAGGCAGATGTAGAGAATAACAGCAAATTAATTACTCAAAAAGGGAGCACTTTCTGATAGAAAAGCAAGATAGTACCCTTTTTCAAGTGAGCAATCTGCCAAAATTATTAGAACTATTGAAAAGAATAAGTTCAAATCAGTTTTCTATAGAGTAAAAAAATAAATTTTAGGAAATAAAGCATGAATAGCTGTTAGAGTAAACAGGTCAGCAGTACTAAGAAAAAATTATATAAAGAATTCCTGTAATTCAGACTTCAATTCCTTAAGAGTTTGTGAACTTGTTTCTTTGCTTACTGTATTTCAGCTACATATAGAGAATAACAGCAAATCAATTACTCAAAAAGGGTGCACTTTCCAATAGAAAAAAAAAGATAGTACCCCTTTTCAAGTGAGCAATCTGCCAAAATTATCAGAACTATTGAAAAGAATAAGTTCAAATCAGTTATCTATAGAGCAAAGAAAATTAATTTA
Organism: Microcaecilia unicolor; assembly: GCF_901765095.1. NCBI lineage: Eukaryota > Metazoa > Chordata > Amphibia > Gymnophiona > Siphonopidae > Microcaecilia > Microcaecilia unicolor. Next base: position 642,139,750 of record NC_044031.1, read on the forward strand.
AAAGAAATAAAGCATGAACATTTTAGTCACACTCATAACTTTGAAAGATCTGAGGACGGTGTTAGCGGTTGTCCCTATAAATGTCTGTGATTGGAATTCTGATAAAGGGAATGTAAAATATTTTTATCAGTTTTTCTAATGAATTATCTTGTGGAAGGGATAGCATAGGGATGAACAATTATACATTATTGTTACCTGGGTGAGTTAGTGCAAAAAAGTACTAACATTAGAGATAGACAGAATTTTAAGAGCTGTTGTATTAGGTAAATGGTAGGGTTTTCCTTCTTTTCATTTATTAAAGCTTAGTGTAGTAGGTATTCAGGTTCTGGGTTCCTGCTTCCTGGCAAAAATTTAAAAAACTACTGAGGTGGTTGAACAAAACAGGAGGAGCGACACCAGAATAACAAGTGCACCAATGTCAAGAAAGACCAAAGGTTTTGCATGCAAGAAAGTTCAGCAAAATACAGCTAAGTACACACATCACAGTCTACAACTGTTCAGGGACACTACATTTAGAATTATATATTTACCTGGAAATTGATGCGTTTGCTCATTTTACTGTATTCTAGGCAGATGTAGAGAATAACAGCAAATTAATTACTCAAAAAGGGAGCACTTTCTGATAGAAAAGCAAAATAGTACCCTTTTCAAGTATGCAATCTGCCAAAATTATTAGAACTATTGAAAAGTATAAGTTCAAATCAGTTTTCTATAAAGAAAAATTTATTTAAATTAAAGAAAATAAAGCATGAACATTTTAGTTTCTCATAACTTTGAAAGATATGATGAAAATGATGAGAAAATATGTAAGCTAGATAAATAAATACATAGATACAGCTATTTCAACATATAACCAAATCAGAAATTCATTCTCTATATACCATGTTGCAGTCTTTAAATGATACACCCACAAAGAAGGCACTTTCTGGAATTCACAGAAAGAGTGTACCTCTTTGTCAGGTTAACCGTGTGCTCTTATTCTCAAGACAGACTTCACAAACAAAAAACTAAGGTGGCTGGTTATCTAAAATGAGAAATATCAAGCAAACTAAATTTGTTCAAGTCCTCCACAGCACATGGTGGGAGAGCTGGGCACCTAGGGCGGAGGCCCTGAGTGGATCGGGGTGGACCTGGGCATCACCCCGGATATAGCTGTGAGGAAATGCAGAAGGGCTGCTAGTCCTCCACAGTACCTGGTGGGAGCACTGGGCACCTAGAGCAGAGGCCCTGAGTGGATCGGTGTGGACCTGGGAGTCACCCCGGAGAAGGCTGTAAAGGATATGCAGATGAGCTGCAAGTCCTCCACAGCACCTGAAAGGCCTCCGGTGGTAGATCTGGGCACCTCTCAGCTGAGGAAAAGGCTTACCAGGGGTTAGGCCGAAGCCAGCATTCCTCCCCCTGAGGGTCGACTAATCCTAGCCAAAAAGCACCTGGAAACTCTGGCACCTGGAGCGAGGGCCCTAGGAAGATCAGGGTGGACCTGGGAGTCACCCCGGATACAGCTGTGAGGAAATGCAGAAGGGCTGCAAGTCCTCCACAGCACCTGGTGGGAGCGCTGGGCACCTAGAGCGGAGGCCCTGGGTGGATCAGAGAAGTCCTGGGAGTCACCCCGGAGACGACTGTAAAGGATATGCAGATGACCTGCAAGTCCTCCACAGCACCAGAAAGGCAGCCGGGTGTAGAGCTGGGCACCTCTCAGCTGAGGAAAAGGCTTACCAGGGGTTAGGCCAAAGCCAGCATTCCTCCCCCTGAGGGTCGCCTAATCCTAGCCAAAAAGCACCTGGAAACTCTGGCACCTGGAGCGAGGGCCCTAGAAAGATCGGGGTGGATTTGGGAGTCACCCCGGATACAGCTGTGAGGAAATGCAGAAGGGCTGCAAGTCGTCCACAGCACCTGGTGGGAGCGCTGGGCACCTAGAGCGGAGGCCCTGAGTGGATCGGAGTGGACCTGGGAGTCACCCCGGAGAAGGCTGTAAAGGATATGCAGATGATCTGCAAGTCCTCTACAGACTTATTTTCCAGGTGTCAATGGCTGTGAAATTAAGTGTATCTTTGCTTACTGTATTCTATGTAGATATAGAGAATAACAGCAAATTAATTACTCAAAAAGGGAGCACTTTCTAATAGAAAAAAAAGATAGTACCCCTTTTCAAGTGAGCAATCTGCCAAAATTATTAGAACTATTGAAAAGAATAAGTTCAAATCAGTTTTCTGTAGAGTAAAAAAATAAATTTTAGGAAATAAAGCATGAATAGTTGTTAGAGTAAACAGGTCAGCAGTACTAAGAAAAAATTATATAAAGTGTTCCTGAAATTCAGACTTCAATTCCTTAAGAGACGGTGAACTTATCTCTTTGCTTACTGTATTTCAGCTAGATATAGAGAATAACAGCAAATCAATTACTCAAAAAGGGTGCACTTTCCAATAGAAAAAAAAAAGATAGTACCCCTTTTCAAGTGAGCAATCTGCCAAAATTATCAGAACTATTGAAAAGAATAAGTTCAAATCAGTTATCTATAGAGCAAAGAAAATTAATTTAAAAGAAATAAAGCATGAACATTTTAGTCACACTCATAACTTTGAAAGATCTGAGGACGGTGTTAGCGGTTGTCCCTATAAATGTCTGTGATTGGAATTCTGATAAAGGGAATGTAAAATATTTTTATCAGTTTTTCTAATGAATTATCTTGTGGAAGGGATAGCATAGGGATGAACAATTATACATTATTGTTACCTGGGTGAGTTAGTGCAAAAAAGTACTAAGATTAGAGATAGACTGAATTTTAAGAGCTGTTGTATTAGGTAAATGGTAGGGTTTTCCTTCTTTTCATTTATTAAAGCTTAGTGTAGTAGGTATTCAGGTTCTGGGTTCCTGCTTCCTGGCAAAAATTTAATAAACTACTGAGGTGGTTGAACAAAACAGGAGGGCGATACCAGAATAACAAGTGCACCAATGTCAAGAAAGACCAAAGGTTTTGCATGCAAGAAAGTTCAGCAAAATACAGCTAAGTACATGCATCACAGTCTACAACTGTTCAGGGACACTATATTTAGAATTATATATTTACCTGGAAATTGATGCGTTTGCTCATTTTAAAATGGGGAACTTTGATCCCTGAAAAAGAAAAGTGACACAAAGAATCAATTCTTTGATGGGATTATTAGTTGAAATAAATTCTAAGTAACAACATAATTAAGCAGCATTTATACTTATCTGATAGATTTTGGTGAAGGCTTGGATAAATGAAGATTAGTAGTTGGAGGTAGACATGTTGTCTACAATTTAAAGGAAAAGTTGCAGTTTACATTTGCTTATTCTTATAATACAATATAAAACTGTTTGCATTTTGGAATTTGTATTTATATATGATTGAACATATAAATATTACGTTTTAAATACAGCTGTTTATTAAAAGAGAAACTATTTATTGCAAGTATTTAAAGAACCCATCTGGTGCAATAAATTATTTCAATTTAATTCATTATTTAGTGTGCAACATTGTTATTATTACAATTCTGAACATCAAGGGAAATTCGACTAACATTCAAAGTTGCACACTCTATAGTTAAAAGAATTTCTAAATTTTTCTGTAAAACTTCACAATGGTGAGTGTGGGCGTGGGGAACCCCTGAACCGTGATCGGAACATCCAATCACCCTATTTTCACCTCATCATTTGTAGAAGTTGTACATTACACTCATAGTTGTTAGAATAAACAGATCAGTAGTATTAAGAAAAAATTATATGAGTAGTTCCTGAAACTCAGACTTGAATTCCTTAAATGACTATCAGTGAATTTAAGTGTTTCTTTGCTTACTGTATTCTAGGCAGATGTAGAGAATAACAGCAAATTAATTAGTCAAAAAGGGAGCACTTTTTGATAGAAAAAAAAGATAGTACCCCTTTTCAAGTGAGCAATCTGCCAAAAATACGAGAACTATTGAAAAGAATAAGTTAAAATTAGTTTTCTATAGAGTAAAAAAAATAAATTTTAGGAAATAAAGCATGGATATTTAGTTACACTCATAGTTGTTAGAGTAAACAGGTCAGCAGTATAAAGAAAAAAAACATGAGGGGTTAATGAAAGTCAGACTTATTTTCCTGGTGTCACTGGCTGTGAAATTAAGTGTATCTTTGCTTACTGTATTCTACGTAGATAGAGAATAAAGCAAATTAACTACTCAAAAAGGGGGCACTTTCTGGTAGAAAAGCTAGATAGTACCCCTTTTCAAGTGAGCAATCTGCCAAAATTATCAGAAGTATTGAAAGAATAAGTTCCAATCAGTTTTCTATAGAGTAAAAAAAATTAAATTTTTGTTAATAAAGCATGAATATTTTAGTTACAGTCATAGTTAGAGTAAACAGGTCAGCAGTATTAAGAAAAAAATATATGAGCACTTAATGAAAGTCAGACTAATTTTCCTGGTGTCACTGGCTGTGAAATTAAGTGTTTCTTTGCTTACTGTATTCTACGTGGATAGAGAATAACAGCAAATTAATTACTCAAAAAGGGGGCACTTTCTGATAGAAAAGCAAGATAGTACCCCTTCTCAAGTGAGCAATCTGCCAAAATTACTACAACTATTGTAAAGAATAAGTTCAAATCAGTTATCTATAAAGAAAAATTAAATTAAATTAAAGAAAATAAAGCATGAATATTTAGTTACACTCATAGTAGTTAGGGTAAACAGGTCAGCAGTATTAAGAAAAAATTATATGAGTAGTTCCTGAAAGTCAGACTTAAATTCCTTAAATGACTGTCAGTGAATTTATGTGATTGCTTGCTTACTGTATTCTAGGCAGATGTAGAGAATAACAGCAAATTAAATACTCAAAAAGGGTGCACTTTCCAATAGAAAAGAAAGATAGTACCCCTTTTCAAGTGAGCAATCTGCCAAAAATATCAGAACTATTGAAAAGAATAAGTTCAAATCAGTTTTCTATAGAGTAAAAAAAAAAATAAATTTTAGGAAATAAAGCATGAATATTTTATTTACAGTCATAGTTTGAGTAAACAGGAAAGCAGTATTAAGAAAAAAATATATGAGCACTTAATGAAAGTCAGACTTATTTTCCTGGTGTCACTGGCTGTGAAATTAAGTGTTTCTTTGCTTACTGTATTCTAGATAGATATAGAGAATAACAGCAAATTAATAACTCAAAAAGGGAGCACTTTCTGATAGAAAAGCAAGATAGTACCCCTTTTCAAGTGAGCAATCTGCCAAAAATACGAGAACTATTGAAAAGAATAAGTTAAAATTAGTTTTCTATAGAGTAAAAAAAATAAATTTCAGGAAATAAAGCATGAATACTTAGTTACACTCATAGTTGTTAGAGTAAACAGGTCAGCAGTATTAAGAAAGAAATATATGAGCAGTTAATGAAAGTCAGACGTCTTTTCCTGGTGTCACTGGCTGTGAAATTAAGTGTATCTTTGCTTACTGTATTCTACGTAGATAGAGAATAAAGCAAATTAATTACTCAAAAAGGGGGCACTTTCTGATAGAAAAGCTAGATAGTACCCCTTTTCAAGTGAGCAATCTGCCAAAATTATCAGAACTATTGAAAAGAATAAGTTCCAATCAGTTTTCTATAGGGTAAAAAAAATTAAATTTTAGTTAATAAAGCATGAATATTTTAGTTACAGTCATAGAGTAAACAGGTCAGCAGTATTAAGAAAAAAATAAATGAGCACTTAATGAAAGTCAGACTTGGCTGTGAAATTAAGTGTATCTTTTCTTACTGTATTCTACGTAGATATAGGGAATAACAGCAAATAAATTACTCAAAAAGGGAGCACTTTCTGATAGAAAAAAAAAGATTGTACCCCTTTTCAAGTGAGCAATCTGCCAAAATTACTACAACTATTGAAAAGAATAAGTTCAAATCAGTTATCTATAAAGAAAAATTAAATTAAAGAAAATAAAGCATGAATATTTAGTTACACTCATAGTTGTTAGAGTAAACAGGTGAGCAGTATAAAGAAAAAAAACATGAGGAGTTAATGAAAGTCAGACTTATTTTCCTGGTGTCACTGGCTGTGAAATTAAGTGTTTCTTTGCTTACTGTATTCTACGTGGATAGAGAATAACAGCAAATTAATTACTCAAAAAGGGTGCACTTTCCAATAGAAAAGAAAGATAGTACCCCTTTTCAAGTGAGCAATCTGCCAAAAATATCAGAACTATTGAAAAGAATAAGTTCAAATCAGTTTTCTATAGAGTAAAAAAAATAAATTTGACGAAATAAATCATGAATATTTAGTTACACTCATAATTGTTAGAGTAAACAGGTCAGCAGTATTAAGAAAGAAATATATGAGCAGTTAATGAAAGTCAGACTTATTTTCCTGGTGTCAATGGCTGTGAAATTCAGTGTTTCTTTGCTTACTGTATTCTACGTAGATATAGGGAATAACAGCAAATAAATTACTCAAAAAGGGGGCACTTTCTGATAGAAAAGCAAGATAGTACCCCCTTTCAAGTGAGCAATCTGCCAAAAATATTAGAACTATTGAAAAGAATAAGTTCAAATCAGTTTTCTATAGAGTAAAAAAAATAAATTTTAGGAAATAAAGCATGAATATTTAGTTACACTCATAGTTGTTAGAGTAAACAGGTGAGCAGTATAAAGAAAAAAAACATGAGGAGTTAATGAAAGTCAGACTTATTTTCCTGGTGTCACTGGCTGTGAAATTAAGTGTTTCTTTGCTTACTGTATTCTACGTGGATAGAGAATAACAGCAAATTAATTACTCAAAAAGGGGGCACTTTCTGATAGAAAAGCAAGATAGTACCCCCTTTCAAGTGAGCAATCTGCCAAAATTACTACAACTATTGTAAAGAATAAGTTCAAATCAGTTATCTATAAAGAAAAATTAAATTAAATTAAAGGAAATAAAGCATGAATATTTAGTTACACTCATAGTAGTTAGGGTAAACAGGTCAGCAGTATTAAGAAAAAATTATATGAGTAGTTCCTGAAAGTCAGACTTAAATTCCTTAAATGACTGTCAGTGAATTTATGTGATTGCTTGCTTACTGTATTCTAGGCAGATGTAGAGAATAACAGCAAATTAAATACTCAAAAAGGGTGCACTTTCCAATAGAAAAGAAAGATAGTACCCCTTTTCAAGTGTGCAATCTGCTAAAAATATCAGAACTATTGAAAAGAATAAATTCAAATCAGTTATGTATAGAGCAAAGAAAATTAATTTAAAAGAAATAAAGCATGAACATTTTAGTCACAGTCATAACTTTGAAAGATCTGAGGACGGTGTTAGCGGTTGTCCCTATAAATGTCTGTGATTGGAATTCTGATAAAGGGAATGTAAAATATTTTTATCAGTTTTTCTAATGAATTATCTTGTGGAAGGGATAGCATAGGGATGAACAATTATACATTATTTTTACCTGGGTGAGTTAGTGCAAAAAAGTACTAAGATTAGAGATAGACTGTATTTTAAGAGCTGTTGTATTAGGTAAATGGTAGGGTTTTCCTTCTTTTCATTTATTAAAGCTTAGTGTAGTAGGTATTCAGGTTCTGGGTTCCTGCTTCCTGGCAAAAATTTAAAAAACTACTGAGGTGGTTGAACAAAACAGGAGGGCGATACCAGAATAACAAGTGCACCAATGTCAAGAAAGACCAAAGGTTTTGCATGCAAGAAAGTTCAGCAAAATACAGCTAAGTACATGCATCACAGTCTACAACTGTTCAGGGACACTATATTTAGAATTATATATTTACCTGGAAATTGATGCGTTTGCTCATTATAAAGTGGGGAAATTTGATCCCTGAAAAAGAAAAGTGACACAAAGAATCAATTCTTTGATGGGATTATTAGTTGAAATAAATTCTAAGTAACAACATAATTAAGCAGCATTTATACTTATCTGATAGATTTTGATGAAGGCTTGGATAAATGAAGATTAGTAGTTGGAGGTAGACATGTTGTCTACAATTTAAAGGAAAAGTTGCAGTTTACATTTGCTTATTCTTATAATACAATATAAAACTGTTTGCATTTTGGAATTTGTATTTATATATGATTGAACATATAAATATTACGTTTTAAATACAGCTGTTTATTAAAAGAGAAACTATTTATTGCAAGTATTTAAAGAACCCATCTGGTGCAATAAATTATTTCAATTTAATTCATTATTTAGTGTGCAACATTGTTATTATTACAATTCTGAACATCAAGGGAAATTCGACTAACATTCAAAGTTGCACACTCTATAGTTAAAAGAATTTCTAAATTTTTCTGTAAAACTTCACAATGGTGAGTGTGGGCGTGGGGAACCCCTGAACCGTGATCGGAACATCCAATCACCCTATTTTCACCTCATCATTTGTAGAAGTTGTACATTACACTCATAGTTGTTAGAATAAACAGATCAGTAGTATTAAGAAAAAATTATATGAGGAGTACCTGAAAGTCAGACTTAAATTCCATAAATGATTGTCAGTGAATTTAAGTGTTTTGTTTGCTTACTGTATTCTAGGCAGATGTAGAGAATAACAGCAAATTAATTACTCAAAAAGGAGCACTTTCCATAGAAAAGAAAGATAGTACCCCTTTTCAAGTGAGCAATCTGCCAAAATTATCAGAACTATTGAAAGAATAAGTTCCAATCAGTTTTCTATAGAGTAAAAAAAATTAAATTTTTGTTAATAAAGCATAAATATTTTAGTTACAGTCATAGTTAGAGTAAACAGGTCAGCAGTATTAAGAAAAAATTATATGAGTAGTTCCTGAAAGTCAGACTTGAATTCCTTAAATGACTATCAGTGAATTTAAGTGTTTCTTTGCTTACTGTATTCTAGGCAGATGTAGAGAATAACAGCAAATTAATTAGTCAAAAAGGGAGCACTTTTTGATAGAAAAAAAAGATAGTACCCCTTTTCAAGTGAGCAATCTGCCAAAAATACGAGAACTATTGAAAAGAATAAGTTAAAATTAGTTTTCTATAGAGTAAAAAAAATAAATTTTAGGAAATAAAGCATGGATATTTAGTTACACTCATAGTTGTTAGAGTAAACAGGTCAGCAGTATTAAGAAAAAAATATATGAGCACTTAATGAAAGTCAGACTAATTTTCCTGGTGTCACTGGCTGTGAAATTAAGTGTTTCTTTGCTTACTGTATTCTACGTGGATAGAGAATAACAGCAAATTAATTACTCAAAAAGGGGGCACTTTCTGATAGAAAAGCAAGATAGTACCCCTTTTCAAGTGAGCAATCTGCCAAAATTACTACAACTATTGTAAAGAATAAGTTCAAATCAGTTATCTATAAAGAAAAATTAAATTAAATTAAAGAAAATAAAGCATGAATATTTAGTTACACTCATAGTAGTTAGGGTAAACAGGTCAGCAGTATTAAGAAAAAATTATATGAGTAGTTCCTGAAAGTCAGACTTAAATTCCTTAAATGACTGTCAGTGAATTTATGTGATTGCTTGCTTACTGTATTCTAGGCAGATGTAGAGAATAACAGCAAATTAAATACTCAAAAAGGGTGCACTTTCCAATAGAAAAGAAAGATAGTACCCCTTTTCAAGTGAGCAATCTGCCAAAAATATCAGAACTATTGAAAAGAATAAGTTCAAATCAGTTTTCTATAGAGTAAAAAAAAAAAATAAATTTTAGGAAATAAAGCATGAATATTTTATTTACAGTCATAGTTTGAGTAAACAGGAAAGCAGTATTAAGAAAAAAATATATGAGCACTTAATGAAAGTCAGACTTATTTTCCTGGTGTCACTGGCTGTGAAATTAAGTGTTTCTTTGCTTACTGTATTCTAGATAGATATAGAGAATAACAGCAAATTAATAACTCAAAAAGGGAGCACTTTCTGATAGAAAAGCAAGATAGTACCCCTTTTCAAGTGAGCAATCTGCCAAAAATACGAGAACTATTGAAAAGAATAAGTTAAAATTAGTTTTCTATAGAGTAAAAAAAATAAATTTCAGGAAATAAAGCATGAATACTTAGTTACACTCATAGTTGTTAGAGTAAACAGGTCAGCAGTATTAAGAAAGAAATATATGAGCAGTTAATGAAAGTCAGACGTCTTTTCCTGGTGTCACTGGCTGTGAAATTAAGTGTATCTTTGCTTACTGTATTCTACGTAGATAGAGAATAAAGCAAATTAATTACTCAAAAAGGGGGCACTTTCTGATAGAAAAGCTAGATAGTACCCCTTTTCAAGTGAGCAATCTGCCAAAATTATCAGAACTATTGAAAAGAATAAGTTCCAATCAGTTTTCTATAGGGTAAAAAAAATTAAATTTTAGTTAATAAAGCATGAATATTTTAGTTACAGTCATAGAGTAAACAGGTCAGCAGTATTAAGAAAAAAATATATGAGCACTTAATGAAAGTCAGACTTGGCTGTGAAATTAAGTGTATCTTTTCTTACTGTATTCTACGTAGATATAGGGAATAACAGCAAATAAATTACTCAAAAAGGGAGCACTTTCTGATAGAAAAAAAAAGATTGTACCCCTTTTCAAGTGAGCAATCTGCCAAAATTACTACAACTATTGAAAAGAATAAGTTCAAATCAGTTATCTATAAAGAAAAATTAAATTAAAGAAAATAAAGCATGAATATTTAGTTACACTCATAGTTGTTAGAGTAAACAGGTGAGCAGTATAAAGAAAAAAAACATGAGGAGTTAATGAAAGTCAGACTTATTTTCCTGGTGTCAATGGCTGTGAAATTCAGTGTTTCTTTGCTTACTGTATTCTACGTGGATAGAGAATAACAGCAAATTAATTACTCAAAAAGGGTGCACTTTCCAATAGAAAAGAAAGATAGTACCCCTTTTCAAGTGAGCAATCTGCCAAAAATATTAGAACTATTGAAAAGAATAAGTTCAAATCAGTTTTCTATAGAGTAAAAAAAATAAATTTGACGAAATAAATCATGAATATTTAGTTACACTCATAATTGTTAGAGTAAACAGGTCAGCAGTATTAAGAAAGAAATATATGAGCAGTTAATGAAAGTCAGACTTATTTTCCTGGTGTCAATGGCTGTGAAATTCAGTGTTTCTTTGCTTACTGTATTCTAGGTAGATATAGAGAATAACAGCAAATTAATTACTCAAAAAGGGGGCACTTTCTGATAGAAAAGCAAGATAGTACCCCCTTTCAAGTGAGCAATCTGCCAAAAATATTAGAACTATTGAAAAGAATAAGTTCAAATCAGTTTTCTATAGAGTAAAAAAAATAAATTTTAGGAAATAAAGCATGAATATTTAGTTACACTCATAGTTGTTAGAGTAAACAGGTGAGCAGTATAAAGAAAAAAAACATGAGGAGTTAATGAAAGTCAGACTTATTTTCCTGGTGTCACTGGCTGTGAAATTAAGTGTTTCTTTGCTTACTGTATTCTACGTGGATAGAGAATAACAGCAAATTAATTACTCAAAAAGGGGGCACTTTCTGATAGAAAAGCAAGATAGTACCCCCTTTCAAGTGAGCAATCTGCCAAAATTACTACAACTATTGTAAAGAATAAGTTCAAATCAGTTATCTATAAAGAAAAATTAAATTAAATTAAAGGAAATAAAGCATGAATATTTAGTTACACTCATAGTAGTTAGGGTAAACAGGTCAGCAGTATTAAGAAAAAATTATATGAGTAGTTCCTGAAAGTCAGACTTAAATTCCTTAAATGACTGTCAGTGAATTTATGTGATTGCTTGCTTACTGTATTCTAGGCAGATGTAGAGAATAACAGCAAATTAAATACTCAAAAAGGGTGCACTTTCCAATAGAAAAGAAAGATAGTACCCCTTTTCAAGTGAGCAATCTGCCAAAAATATCAGAACTATTGAAAAGAATAAGTTCAAATCAGTTTTCTATAGAGTAAAAAAAAAATAAATTTCAGGAAATAAAGCATGAATATTTTAGTTACAGTCATAGTTAGAGTAAACAGGTCAGCAGTATTAAGAAAAAAATATATGAGCACTTAATGAAAGTCAGACTTATTTTCCTGGTGTCACTGGCTGTGAAATTAAGTGTTTCTTTGCTTACTGTATTCTAGATAGATATAGAGAATAACAGCAAATTAATAACTCAAAAAGGGAGCACTTTCTGATAGAAAAGAAAGATAGTACCCCTTTTCAAGTGAGCAATCTGCCAAAAATATTAGAACTATTGAAAAGAATAAGTTCAAATCAGTTATCTATAAAGATAAATAAAATTAAATTAAAGGAAAAAAAGCATGAACATTTTAGATACACTCATAGTTGTTAGAGTTGATGAAAGTGAAGAGAAAATATATAATAACCATTTGCTTTTATTCTCATGACAGATCTGGGTGGACTAGTTTTCTATAGTGTAAAAAAATTAAATTTTAGGAAATAAAGGATGAATATTTTAGTTACACTCATAGTTGTTAAAGAGGTCAGCAGTATTAAGAAAAATTATATGAGTAGTACCTGAAAGTCAGACTTAAATTCCTTAAATGATTGTCAGTGAATTTAAGTGTTTCTTTGCTTACTGTATTCTAGGCAGATGTAGAGAATAACAGCAAATTAATTACTCAAAAAGGGAGCACTTTCTGATAGAAAAGCAAGATAGTACCCTTTTTCAAGTGAGCAATCTGCCAAAATTATTAGAACTATTGAAAAGAATAAGTTCAAATCAGTTTTCTATAGAGTAAAAAAATAAATTTTAGGAAATAAAGCATGAATAGCTGTTAGAGTAAACAGGTCAGCAGTACTAAGAAAAAATTATATAAAGAATTCCTGTAATTCAGACTTCAATTCCTTAAGAGTTTGTGAACTTGTTTCTTTGCTTACTGTATTTCAGCTACATATAGAGAATAACAGCAAATCAATTACTCAAAAAGGGTGCACTTTCCAATAGAAAAAAAAAGATAGTACCCCTTTTCAAGTGAGCAATCTGCCAAAATTATCAGAACTATTGAAAAGAATAAGTTCAAATCAGTTATCTATAGAGCAAAGAAAATTAATTTAAAAGAAATAAAGCATGAACATTTTAGTCACACTCATAACTTTGAAAGATCTGAGGACGGTGTTAGCGGTTGTCCCTATAAATGTCTGTGATTGGAATTCTGATAAAGGGAATGTAAAATATTTTTATCAGTTTTTCTAATGAATTATCTTGTGGAAGGGATAGCATAGGGATGAACAATTATACATTATTGTTACCTGGGTGAGTTAGTGCAAAAAAGTACTAAGATTAGACATAGACAGAATTTTAAGAGCTGTTGTATTAGGTAAATGGTAGGGTTTTCCTTCTTTTCATTTATTAAAGCTTAGTGTAGTAGGTATTCAGGTTCTGGGTTCCTGCTTCCTGGCAAAAATTTAAAAAACTACTGAGGTGGTTGAACAAAACAGGAGGAGCGACACCAGAATAACAAGTGCACCAATGTCAAGAAAGACCAAAGGTTTTGCATGCAAGAAAGTTCAGCAAAATACAGCTAAGTACACGCATCACAGTCTACAACTGTTCAGGGACACTACATTTAGAATTATATATTTACCTGGAAATTGATGCGTTTGCTCATTTTACTGTATTCTAGGCAGATGTAGAGAATAACAGCAAATTAATTACTCAAAAAGGGAGCACTTTCTAATAGAAAAAAAAGATAGTACCCCTTTTCAAGTGAGCAATCTGCCAAAATTATTAGAACTATTGAAAAGAATAAGTTCAAATCAGTTTTCTATAAAGAAAAATTAATTTAAATTAAAGAAAATAAAGCATGAACATTTTAGTTTCTCATAACTTTGAAAGATATGATGAAAATGATGAGAAAATATGTAAGCTAGATAAACACATACATAGATACAGCTATTTCAACATATAACCAAATCAGAAATTCATTCTCTATATACCATGTTGCAGTCTTTGAATGATACACCCACAAAGGAGGCACTTTCTGGAATTCACAGAAAGAGTGTACTTCTTTGTCAGGTTAACCGTGTGCTCTTATTCTCAAGACAGACTTCACAAACAAAAAACTAAGGTGGCCGGTTATCTAAAATGAGAAATATCAAGCAAACTAAATTTGTTCAAGTCCTCCACAGCACCTGGTGGGAGAGCTGGGCACCTAGGGCGGAGGCCCTGAGTGGATCGGGGTGGACCTGGGCATCACCCCGGATATAGCTGTGAGGAAATGCAGAAGGGCTGCTAGAGTTCCACAGTACCTGGTGGGAGCACTGGGCACCTAGAACAGAGGCCCTGAGTGGATCGGAGTGGACCAGGGAGTCACCCCGGAGAAGGCTGTAAAGGATATGCAGATGAGCTGCAAGTCCTCCACAGCACCAGAAAGGCAGCCGGGTGTAGAGCTGGGCACCTCTCAGCTGAGGAAAAGGCTTACCAGGGGTTAGGCCAAAGCCAGCATTCCTCCCCCTGAGGGTCGCCTAATCCTAGCCAAAAAGCACCTGGAAACTCTGGCACCTGGAGCGAGGGCCCTAGGAAAATCGGGGTGGATTTGGGAGTCACCCCGGATACAGCTGTGAGGAAATGCAGAAGGGCTGCAAGTCCTCCACAGCACCTGGTGGGAGCGCTGGGCACCTAGAGCGGAGGCCCTGAGTGGATCGGAGTGGACCTGGGAGTCACCCCGGAGAAGGATGTAAAGGATATGCAGATGAGCTGCAAGTCCTCCACAGACTTATTTTCCAGGTGTCAATGGCTGTGAAATTAAGTGTATCTTTGCTTACTGTATTCTATGTAGATATAGAGAATAACAGCAAATTAATTACTCAAAAAGGGAGCACTTTCTAATAGAAAAAAAAGATAGTACCCCTTTTCAAGTGAGCAATCTGCCAAAATTATTAGAACTATTGAAAAGAATAAGTTCAAATCAGTTTTCTGTAGAGCAAAAAAATAAATTTTAGGAAATAAAGCATGAATAGTTGTTAGAGTAAACAAGTCAGCAGTACTAAGAAAAAATTATATAAAGAGTTCCTGAAATTCAGACTTCAATTCCTTAAGAGACGGTGAACTTATTTCTTTGCTTACTGTATTTCAGCTAGATATAGAGAATAACAGCATATCAATTACTCAAAAAGGGTGCACTTTCCAATAGAAAAAAAAAAGATAGTACCCCTTTTCAAGTGAGCAATCTGCCAAAATTATCAGAACTATTGAAAAGAATAAGTTCAAATCAGTTATCTATAGAGCAAAGAAAATTAATTTAAAAGAAATAAAGCATGAACATTTTAGTCACAGTCATAACTTTGAAAGATCTGAGGACGGTGTTAGCGGTTGTCCCTATAAATGTCTGTGATTGGAATTCTGATAAAGGGAATGTAAAATATTTTTATCAGTTTTTCTAATGAATTATCTTGTGGAAGGGATAGCATAGGGATGAACAATTATACATTATTTTTACCTGGGTGAGTTAGTGCAAAAAAGTACTAAGATTAGAGATAGACTGAATTTTAAGAGCTGTTGTATTAGGTAAATGGTAGGGTTTTCCTTCTTTTCATTTATTAAAGCTTAGTGTAGTAGGTATTCAGGTTCTGGGTTCCTGCTTCCTGGCAAAAATTTAAAAAACTACTGAGGTGGTTGAACAAAACAGGAGGGCGATACCAGAATAACAAGTGCACCAATGTCAAGAAAGACCAAAGGTTTTGCATGCAAGAAAGTTCAGCAAAATACAGCTAAGTACATGCATCACAGTCTACAACTGTTCAGGGACACTATATTTAGAATTATATATTTACCTGGAAATTGATGCGTTTGCTCATTATAAAGTGGGGAAATTTGATCCCTGAAAAAGAAAAGTGACACAAAGAATCAATTCTTTGATGGGATTATTAGTTGAAATAAATTCTAAGTAACAACATAATTAAGCAGCATTTATACTTATCTGATAGATTTTGATGAAGGCTTGGATAAATGAAGATTAGTAGTTGGAGGTAGACATGTTGTCTACAATTTAAAGGAAAAGTTGCAGTTTACATTTGCTTATTCTTATAATACAATATAAAACTGTTTGCATTTTGGAATTTGTATTTATATATGATTGAACATATAAATATTACGTTTTAAATACAGCTGTTTATTAAAAGAGAAACTATTTATTGCAAGTATTTAAAGAACCCATCTGGTGCAATAAATTATTTCAATTTAATTCATTATTTAGTGTGCAACATTGTTATTATTACAATTCTGAACATCAAGGGAAATTCGACTAACATTCAAAGTTGCACACTCTATAGTTAAAAGAATTTCTAAATTTTTCTGTAAAACTTCACAATGGTGAGTGTGGGCGTGGGGAACCCCTGAACCGTGATCGGAACATCCAATCACCCTATTTTCACCTCATCATTTGTAGAAGTTGTACATTACACTCATAGTTGTTAGAATAAACAGATCAGTAGTATTAAGAAAAAATTATATGAGGAGTACCTGAAAGTCAGACTTAAATTCCATAAATGATTGTCAGTGAATTTAAGTGTTTTGTTTGCTTACTGTATTCTAGGCAGATGTAGAGAATAACAGCAAATTAAATACTCAAAAAGGGTGCACTTTCCAATAGAAAAGAAAGATAGTACCCCTTTTCAAGTGAGCAATCTGCCAAAAATACGAGAACTATTGAAAAGAATAAGTTCCAATCAGTTTTCTATAGGGTAAAAAAAAAAATAAATTTTAGGAAATAAAGCATGAATATTTTATTTACAGTCATAGTTTGAGTAAACAGGAAAGCAGTATTAAGAAAAAAATATATGAGCACTTAATGAAAGTCAGACTTATTTTCCTGGTGTCACTGGCTGTGAAATTAAGTGTTTCTTTGCTTACTGTATTCTAGATAGATATAGAGAATAACAGCAAATTAATAACTCAAAAAGGGAGCACTTTCTGATAGAAAAGCAAGATAGTACCCCTTTTCAAGTGAGCAATCTGCCAAAAATACGAGAACTATTGAAAAGAATAAATTAAAATTAGTTTTCTATAGAGTAAAAAAAATAAATTTCAGGAAATAAAGCATGAATACTTAGTTACACTCATAGTTGTTAGAGTAAACAGGTCAGCAGTATTAAGAAAGAAATATATGAGCAGTTAATGAAAGTCAGACGTCTTTTCCTGGTGTCACTGGCTGTGAAATTAAGTGTATCTTTGCTTACTGTATTCTACGTAGATAGAGAATAAAGCAAATTAATTACTCAAAAAGGGGGCACTTTCTGATAGAAAAGCTAGATAGTACCCCTTTTCAAGTGAGCAATCTGCCAAAATTATCAGAACTATTGAAAAGAATAAGTTCCAATCAGTTTTCTATAGGGTAAAAAAAATTAAATTTTAGTTAATAAAGCATGAATATTTTAGTTACAGTCATAGAGTAAACAGGTCAGCAGTATTAAGAAAAAAATAAATGAGCACTTAATGAAAGTCAGACTTGGCTGTGAAATTAAGTGTATCTTTTCTTACTGTATTCTACGTAGATATAGGGAATAACAGCAAATAAATTACTCAAAAAGGGAGCACTTTCTGATAGAAAAAAAAAGATTGTACCCCTTTTCAAGTGAGCAATCTGCCAAAATTACTACAACTATTGAAAAGAATAAGTTCAAATCAGTTATCTATAAAGAAAAATTAAATTAAAGAAAATAAAGCATGAATATTTAGTTACACTCATAGTTGTTAGAGTAAACAGGTGAGCAGTATAAAGAAAAAAAACATGAGGAGTTAATGAAAGTCAGACTTATTTTCCTGGTGTCACTGGCTGTGAAATTAAGTGTTTCTTTGCTTACTGTATTCTACGTGGATAGAGAATAACAGCAAATTAATTACTCAAAAAGGGTGCACTTTCCAATAGAAAAGAAAGATAGTACCCCTTTTCAAGTGAGCAATCTGCCAAAAATATCAGAACTATTGAAAAGAATAAGTTCAAATCAGTTTTCTATAGAGTAAAAAAAATAAATTTGACGAAATAAATCATGAATATTTAGTTACACTCATAATTGTTAGAGTAAACAGGTCAGCAGTATTAAGAAAGAAATATATGAGCAGTTAATGAAAGTCAGACTTATTTTCCTGGTGTCAATGGCTGTGAAATTCAGTGTTTCTTTGCTTACTGTATTCTACGTAGATATAGGGAATAACAGCAAATAAATTACTCAAAAAGGGGGCACTTTCTGATAGAAAAGCAAGATAGTACCCCCTTTCAAGTGAGCAATCTGCCAAAAATATTAGAACTATTGAAAAGAATAAGTTCAAATCAGTTTTCTATAGAGTAAAAAAAATAAATTTTAGGAAATAAAGCATGAATATTTAGTTACACTCATAGTTGTTAGAGTAAACAGGTGAGCAGTATAAAGAAAAAAAACATGAGGAGTTAATGAAAGTCAGACTTATTTTCCTGGTGTCACTGGCTGTGAAATTAAGTGTTTCTTTGCTTACTGTATTCTACGTGGATAGAGAATAACAGCAAATTAATTACTCAAAAAGGGGGCACTTTCTGATAGAAAAGCAAGATAGTACCCCCTTTCAAGTGAGCAATCTGCCAAAATTACTACAACTATTGTAAAGAATAAGTTCAAATCAGTTATCTATAAAGAAAAATTAAATTAAATTAAAGGAAATAAAGCATGAATATTTAGTTACACTCATAGTAGTTAGGGTAAACAGGTCAGCAGTATTAAGAAAAAATTATATGAGTAGTTCCTGAAAGTCAGACTTAAATTCCTTAAATGACTGTCAGTGAATTTATGTGATTGCTTGCTTACTGTATTCTAGGCAGATGTAGAGAATAACAGCAAATTAAATACTCAAAAAGGGTGCACTTTCCAATAGAAAAGAAAGATAGTACCCCTTTTCAAGTGTGCAATCTGCTAAAAATATCAGAACTATTGAAAAGAATAAATTCAAATCAGTTATGTATAGAGCAAAGAAAATTAATTTAAAAGAAATAAAGCATGAACATTTTAGTCACAGTCATAACTTTGAAAGATCTGAGGACGGTGTTAGCGGTTGTCCCTATAAATGTCTGTGATTGGAATTCTGATAAAGGGAATGTAAAATATTTTTATCAGTTTTTCTAATGAATTATCTTGTGGAAGGGATAGCATAGGGATGAACAATTATACATTATTTTTACCTGGGTGAGTTAGTGCAAAAAAGTACTAAGATTAGAGATAGACTGTATTTTAAGAGCTGTTGTATTAGGTAAATGGTAGGGTTTTCCTTCTTTTCATTTATTAAAGCTTAGTGTAGTAGGTATTCAGGTTCTGGGTTCCTGCTTCCTGGCAAAAATTTAAAAAACTACTGAGGTGGTTGAACAAAACAGGAGGGCGATACCAGAATAACAAGTGCACCAATGTCAAGAAAGACCAAAGGTTTTGCATGCAAGAAAGTTCAGCAAAATACAGCTAAGTACATGCATCACAGTCTACAACTGTTCAGGGACACTATATTTAGAATTATATATTTACCTGGAAATTGATGCGTTTGCTCATTATAAAGTGGGGAAATTTGATCCCTGAAAAAGAAAAGTGACACAAAGAATCAATTCTTTGATGGGATTATTAGTTGAAATAAATTCTAAGTAACAACATAATTAAGCAGCATTTATACTTATCTGATAGATTTTGATGAAGGCTTGGATAAATGAAGATTAGTAGTTGGAGGTAGACATGTTGTCTACAATTTAAAGGAAAAGTTGCAGTTTACATTTGCTTATTCTTATAATACAATATAAAACTGTTTGCATTTTGGAATTTGTATTTATATATGATTGAACATATAAATATTACGTTTTAAATACAGCTGTTTATTAAAAGAGAAACTATTTATTGCAAGTATTTAAAGAACCCATCTGGTGCAATAAATTATTTCAATTTAATTCATTATTTAGTGTGCAACATTGTTATTATTACAATTCTGAACATCAAGGGAAATTCGACTAACATTCAAAGTTGCACACTCTATAGTTAAAAGAATTTCTAAATTTTTCTGTAAAACTTCACAATGGTGAGTGTGGGCGTGGGGAACCCCTGAACCGTGATCGGAACATCCAATCACCCTATTTTCACCTCATCATTTGTAGAAGTTGTACATTACACTCATAGTTGTTAGAATAAACAGATCAGTAGTATTAAGAAAAAATTATATGAGGAGTACCTGAAAGTCAGACTTAAATTCCATAAATGATTGTCAGTGAATTTAAGTGTTTTGTTTGCTTACTGTATTCTAGGCAGATGTAGAGAATAACAGCAAATTAATTACTCAAAAAGGAGCACTTTCCATAGAAAAGAAAGATAGTACCCCTTTTCAAGTGAGCAATCTGCCAAAATTATCAGAACTATTGAAAGAATAAGTTCCAATCAGTTTTCTATAGAGTAAAAAAAATTAAATTTTTGT
Organism: Microcaecilia unicolor; assembly: GCF_901765095.1. Taxonomy (NCBI): domain Eukaryota; kingdom Metazoa; phylum Chordata; class Amphibia; order Gymnophiona; family Siphonopidae; genus Microcaecilia; species Microcaecilia unicolor. The sequence continues at coordinate 642,160,101 of NC_044031.1, forward strand.
TAATAAAGCATAAATATTTTAGTTACAGTCATAGTTAGAGTAAACAGGTCAGCAGTATTAAGAAAAAATTATATGAGTAGTTCCTGAAAGTCAGACTTGAATTCCTTAAATGACTATCTGTGAATTTAAGTGTTTCTTTGCTTACTGTATTCTAGGCAGATGTAGAGAATAACAGCAAATTAATTAGTCAAAAATGGAGCACTTTTTGATAGAAAAAAAAGATAGTACCCCTTTTCAAGTGAGCAATCTGCCAAAAATACGAGAACTATTGAAAAGAATAAGTTAAAATTAGTTTTCTATAGAGTAAAAAAAATAAATTTTAGGAAATAAAGCATGGATATTTAGTTACACTCATAGTTGTTAGAGTAAACAGGTCAGCAGTATTAAGAAAAAAATATATGAGCACTTAATGAAAGTCAGACTAATTTTCCTGGTGTCACTGGCTGTGAAATTAAGTGTTTCTTTGCTTACTGTATTCTACGTGGATAGAGAATAACAGCAAATTAATTACTCAAAAAGGGGGCACTTTCTGATAGAAAAGCAAGATAGTACCCCTTTTCAAGTGAGCAATCTGCCAAAATTACTACAACTATTGTAAAGAATAAGTTCAAATCAGTTATCTATAAAGAAAAATTAAATTAAATTAAAGAAAATAAAGCATGAATATTTAGTTACACTCATAGTAGTTAGGGTAAACAGGTCAGCAGTATTAAGAAAAAATTATATGAGTAGTTCCTGAAAGTCAGACTTAAATTCCTTAAATGACTGTCAGTGAATTTATGTGATTGCTTGCTTACTGTATTCTAGGCAGATGTAGAGAATAACAGCAAATTAAATACTCAAAAAGGGTGCACTTTCCAATAGAAAAGAAAGATAGTACCCCTTTTCAAGTGAGCAATCTGCCAAAAATATCAGAACTATTGAAAAGAATAAGTTCAAATCAGTTTTCTATAGAGTAAAAAAAAAAAAAAATTTTAGGAAATAAAGCATGAATATTTTATTTACAGTCATAGTTTGAGTAAACAGGAAAGCAGTATTAAGAAAAAAATATATGAGCACTTAATGAAAGTCAGACTTATTTTCCTGGTGTCACTGGCTGTGAAATTAAGTGTTTCTTTGCTTACTGTATTCTAGATAGATATAGAGAATAACAGCAAATTAATAACTCAAAAAGGGAGCACTTTCTGATAGAAAAGCAAGATAGTACCCCTTTTCAAGTGAGCAATCTGCCAAAAATACGAGAACTATTGAAAAGAATAAGTTAAAATTAGTTTTCTATAGAGTAAAAAAAATAAATTTCAGGAAATAAAGCATGAATACTTAGTTACACTCATAGTTGTTAGAGTAAACAGGTCAGCAGTATTAAGAAAGAAATATATGAGCAGTTAATGAAAGTCAGACGTCTTTTCCTGGTGTCACTGGCTGTGAAATTAAGTGTATCTTTGCTTACTGTATTCTACGTAGATAGAGAATAAAGCAAATTAATTACTCAAAAAGGGGGCACTTTCTGATAGAAAAGCTAGATAGTACCCCTTTTCAAGTGAGCAATCTGCCAAAATTATCAGAACTATTGAAAAGAATAAGTTCCAATCAGTTTTCTATAGGGTAAAAAAAATTAAATTTTAGTTAATAAAGCATGAATATTTTAGTTACAGTCATAGAGTAAACAGGTCAGCAGTATTAAGAAAAAAATATATGAGCACTTAATGAAAGTCAGACTTGGCTGTGAAATTAAGTGTATCTTTTCTTACTGTATTCTACGTAGATATAGGGAATAACAGCAAATAAATTACTCAAAAAGGGAGCACTTTCTGATAGAAAAAAAAAGATTGTACCCCTTTTCAAGTGAGCAATCTGCCAAAATTACTACAACTATTGAAAAGAATAAGTTCAAATCAGTTATCTATAAAGAAAAATTAAATTAAAGAAAATAAAGCATGAATATTTAGTTACACTCATAGTTGTTAGAGTAAACAGGTGAGCAGTATAAAGTAAAAAAACATGAGGAGTTAATGAAAGTCAGACTTATTTTCCTGGTGTCAATGGCTGTGAAATTCAGTGTTTCTTTGCTTACTGTATTCTACGTGGATAGAGAATAACAGCAAATTAATTACTCAAAAAGGGTGCACTTTCCAATAGAAAAGAAAGATAGTACCCCTTTTCAAGTGAGCAATCTGCCAAAAATATTAGAACTATTGAAAAGAATAAGTTCAAATCAGTTTTCTATAGAGTAAAAAAAATAAATTTGACGAAATAAATCATGAATATTTAGTTACACTCATAATTGTTAGAGTAAACAGGTCAGCAGTATTAAGAAAGAAATATATGAGCAGTTAATGAAAGTCAGACTTATTTTCCTGGTGTCAATGGCTGTGAAATTCAGTGTTTCTTTGCTTACTGTATTCTAGGTAGATATAGAGAATAACAGCAAATTAATTACTCAAAAAGGGGGCACTTTCTGATAGAAAAGCAAGATAGTACCCCCTTTCAAGTGAGCAATCTGCCAAAAATATTAGAACTATTGAAAAGAATAAGTTCAAATCAGTTTTCTATAGAGTAAAAAAAATAAATTTTAGGAAATAAAGCATGAATATTTAGTTACACTCATAGTTGTTAGAGTAAACAGGTGAGCAGTATAAAGAAAAAAAACATGAGGAGTTAATGAAAGTCAGACTTATTTTCCTGGTGTCACTGGCTGTGAAATTAAGTGTTTCTTTGCTTACTGTATTCTACGTGGATAGAGAATAACAGCAAATTAATTACTCAAAAAGGGGGCACTTTCTGATAGAAAAGCAAGATAGTACCCCCTTTCAAGTGAGCAATCTGCCAAAATTACTACAACTATTGTAAAGAATAAGTTCAAATCAGTTATCTATAAAGAAAAATTAAATTAAATTAAAGGAAATAAAGCATGAATATTTAGTTACACTCATAGTAGTTAGGGTAAACAGGTCAGCAGTATTAAGAAAAAATTATATGAGTAGTTCCTGAAAGTCAGACTTAAATTCCTTAAATGACTGTCAGTGAATTTATGTGATTGCTTGCTTACTGTATTCTAGGCAGATGTAGAGAATAACAGCAAATTAAATACTCAAAAAGGGTGCACTTTCCAATAGAAAAGAAAGATAGTACCCCTTTTCAAGTGAGCAATCTGCCAAAAATATCAGAACTATTGAAAAGAATAAGTTCAAATCAGTTTTCTATAGAGTAAAAAAAAAATAAATTTCAGGAAATAAAGCATGAATATTTTAGTTACAGTCATAGTTAGAGTAAACAGGTCAGCAGTATTAAGAAAAAAATATATGAGCACTTAATGAAAGTCAGACTTATTTTCCTGGTGTCACTGGCTGTGAAATTAAGTGTTTCTTTGCTTACTGTATTCTAGATAGATATAGAGAATAACAGCAAATTAATAACTCAAAAAGGGAGCACTTTCTGATAGAAAAGCAAGATAGTACCCCTTTTCAAGTGAGCAATCTGCCAAAAATATTAGAACTATTGAAAAGAATAAGTTCAAATCAGTTATCTATAAAGATAAATAAAATTAAATTAAAGGAAAAAAAGCATGAACATTTTAGATACACTCATAGTTGTTAGAGTTGATGAAAGTGAAGAGAAAATATATAATAACCATTTGCTTTTATTCTCATGACAGATCTGGGTGGACTAGTTTTCTATAGTGTAAAAAAATTAAATTTTAGGAAATAAAGGATGAATATTTTAGTTACACTCATAGTTGTTAAAGAGGTCAGCAGTATTAAGAAAAATTATATGAGTAGTACCTGAAAGTCAGACTTAAATTCCTTAAATGATTGTCAGTGAATTTAAGTGTTTCTTTGCTTACTGTATTCTAGGCAGATGTAGAGAATAACAGCAAATTAATTACTCAAAAAGGGAGCACTTTCTGATAGAAAAGCAAGATAGTACCCTTTTTCAAGTGAGCAATCTGCCAAAATTATTAGAACTATTGAAAAGAATAAGTTCAAATCAGTTTTCTATAGAGTAAAAAAATAAATTTTAGGAAATAAAGCATGAATAGCTGTTAGAGTAAACAGGTCAGCAGTACTAAGAAAAAATTATATAAAGAATTCCTGTAATTCAGACTTCAATTCCTTAAGAGTTTGTGAACTTGTTTCTTTGCTTACTGTATTTCAGCTACATATAGAGAATAACAGCAAATCAATTACTCAAAAAGGGTGCACTTTCCAATAGAAAAAAAAAGATAGTACCCCTTTTCAAGTGAGCAATCTGCCAAAATTATCAGAACTATTGAAAAGAATAAGTTCAAATCAGTTATCTATAGAGCAAAGAAAATTAATTTAAAAGAAATAAAGCATGAACATTTTAGTCACACTCATAACTTTGAAAGATCTGAGGACGGTGTTAGCGGTTGTCCCTATAAATGTCTGTGATTGGAATTCTGATAAAGGGAATGTAAAATATTTTTATCAGTTTTTCTAATGAATTATCTTGTGGAAGGGATAGCATAGGGATGAACAATTATACATTATTGTTACCTGGGTGAGTTAGTGCAAAAAAGTACTAAGATTAGACATAGACAGAATTTTAAGAGCTGTTGTATTAGGTAAATGGTAGGGTTTTCCTTCTTTTCATTTATTAAAGCTTAGTGTAGTAGGTATTCAGGTTCTGGGTTCCTGCTTCCTGGCAAAAATTTAAAAAACTACTGAGGTGGTTGAACAAAACAGGAGGAGCGACACCAGAATAACAAGTGCACCAATGTCAAGAAAGACCAAAGGTTTTGCATGCAAGAAAGTTCAGCAAAATACAGCTAAGTACACGCATCACAGTCTACAACTGTTCAGGGACACTACATTTAGAATTATATATTTACCTGGAAATTGATGCGTTTGCTCATTTTACTGTATTCTAGGCAGATGTAGAGAATAACAGCAAATTAATTACTCAAAAAGGGAGCACTTTCTAATAGAAAAAAAAGATAGTACCCCTTTTCAAGTGAGCAATCTGCCAAAATTATTAGAACTATTGAAAAGAATAAGTTCAAATCAGTTTTCTATAAAGAAAAATTAATTTAAATTAAAGAAAATAAAGCATGAACATTTTAGTTTCTCATAACTTTGAAAGATATGATGAAAATGATGAGAAAATATGTAAGCTAGATAAACACATACATAGATACAGCTATTTCAACATATAACCAAATCAGAAATTCATTCTCTATATACCATGTTGCAGTCTTTGAATGATACACCCACAAAGGAGGCACTTTCTGGAATTCACAGAAAGAGTGTACTTCTTTGTCAGGTTAACCGTGTGCTCTTATTCTCAAGACAGACTTCACAAACAAAAAACTAAGGTGGCCGGTTATCTAAAATGAGAAATATCAAGCAAACTAAATTTGTTCAAGTCCTCCACAGCACCTGGTGGGAGAGCTGGGCACCTAGGGCGGAGGCCCTGAGTGGATCGGGGTGGACCTGGGCATCACCCCGGATATAGCTGTGAGGAAATGCAGAAGGGCTGCTAGAGTTCCACAGTACCTGGTGGGAGCACTGGGCACCTAGAACAGAGGCCCTGAGTGGATCGGAGTGGACCGGGGAGTCACCCCGGAGAAGGCTGTAAAGGATATGCAGATGAGCTGCAAGTCCTCCACAGCACCAGAAAGGCAGCCGGGTGTAGAGCTGGGCACCTCTCAGCTGAGGAAAAGGCTTACCAGGGGTTAGGCCAAAGCCAGCATTCCTCCCCCTGAGGGTCGCCTAATCCTAGCCAAAAAGCACCTGGAAACTCTGGCACCTGGAGCGAGGGCCCTAGGAAAATCGGGGTGGATTTGGGAGTCACCCCGGATACAGCTGTGAGGAAATGCAGAAGGGCTGCAAGTCCTCCACAGCACCTGGTGGGAGCGCTGGGCACCTAGAGCGGAGGCCCTGAGTGGATCGGAGTGGACCTGGGAGTCACCCCGGAGAAGGATGTAAAGGATATGCAGATGAGCTGCAAGTCCTCCACAGACTTATTTTCCAGGTGTCAATGGCTGTGAAATTAAGTGTATCTTTGCTTACTGTATTCTATGTAGATATAGAGAATAACAGCAAATTAATTACTCAAAAAGGGAGCACTTTCTAATAGAAAAAAAAGATAGTACCCCTTTTCAAGTGAGCAATCTGCCAAAATTATTAGAACTATTGAAAAGAATAAGTTCAAATCAGTTTTCTGTAGAGCAAAAAAATAAATTTTAGGAAATAAAGCATGAATAGTTGTTAGAGTAAACAAGTCAGCAGTACTAAGAAAAAATTATATAAAGAGTTCCTGAAATTCAGACTTCAATTCCTTAAGAGACGGTGAACTTATTTCTTTGCTTACTGTATTTCAGCTAGATATAGAGAATAACAGCATATCAATTACTCAAAAAGGGTGCACTTTCCAATAGAAAAAAAAAAGATAGTACCCCTTTTCAAGTGAGCAATCTGCCAAAATTATCAGAACTATTGAAAAGAATAAGTTCAAATCAGTTATCTATAGAGCAAAGAAAATTAATTTAAAAGAAATAAAGCATGAACATTTTAGTCACAGTCATAACTTTGAAAGATCTGAGGACGGTGTTAGCGGTTGTCCCTATAAATGTCTGTGATTGGAATTCTGATAAAGGGAATGTAAAATATTTTTATCAGTTTTTCTAATGAATTATCTTGTGGAAGGGATAGCATAGGGATGAACAATTATACATTATTTTTACCTGGGTGAGTTAGTGCAAAAAAGTACTAAGATTAGAGATAGACTGAATTTTAAGAGCTGTTGTATTAGGTAAATGGTAGGGTTTTCCTTCTTTTCATTTATTAAAGCTTAGTGTAGTAGGTATTCAGGTTCTGGGTTCCTGCTTCCTGGCAAAAATTTAAAAAACTACTGAGGTGGTTGAACAAAACAGGAGGGCGATACCAGAATAACAAGTGCACCAATGTCAAGAAAGACCAAAGGTTTTGCATGCAAGAAAGTTCAGCAAAATACAGCTAAGTACATGCATCACAGTCTACAACTGTTCAGGGACACTATATTTAGAATTATATATTTACCTGGAAATTGATGCGTTTGCTCATTATAAAGTGGGGAAATTTGATCCCTGAAAAAGAAAAGTGACACAAAGAATCAATTCTTTGATGGGATTATTAGTTGAAATAAATTCTAAGTAACAACATAATTAAGCAGCATTTATACTTATCTGATAGATTTTGATGAAGGCTTGGATAAATGAAGATTAGTAGTTGGAGGTAGACATGTTGTCTACAATTTAAAGGAAAAGTTGCAGTTTACATTTGCTTATTCTTATAATACAATATAAAACTGTTTGCATTTTGGAATTTGTATTTATATATGATTGAACATATAAATATTACGTTTTAAATACAGCTGTTTATTAAAAGAGAAACTATTTATTGCAAGTATTTAAAGAACCCATCTGGTGCAATAAATTATTTCAATTTAATTCATTATTTAGTGTGCAACATTGTTATTATTACAATTCTGAACATCAAGGGAAATTCGACTAACATTCAAAGTTGCACACTCTATAGTTAAAAGAATTTCTAAATTTTTCTGTAAAACTTCACAATGGTGAGTGTGGGCGTGGGGAACCCCTGAACCGTGATCGGAACATCCAATCACCCTATTTGCACCTCATCATTTGTAGAAGTTGTACATTACACTCATAGTTGTTAGAATAAACAGATCAGTAGTATTAAGAAAAAATTATATGAGGAGTACCTGAAAGTCAGACTTAAATTCCATAAATGATTGTCAGTGAATTTAAGTGTTTTGTTTGCTTACTGTATTCTAGGCAGATGTAGAGAATAACAGCAAATTAATTACTCAAAAAGGAGCACTTTCCATAGAAAAGAAAGATAGTACCCCTTTTCAAGTGAGCAATCTGCCAAAATTATCAGAACTATTGAAAGAATAAGTTCCAATCAGTTTTCTATAGAGTAAAAAAAATTAAATTTTTGTTAATAAAGCATAAATATTTTAGTTACAGTCATAGTTAGAGTAAACAGGTCAGCAGTATTAAGAAAAAAAATATATGAGCACTTAATGAAAGTCAGACTTGGCTATGAAATTAAGTGTATCTTTGCTTACTGTATTCTACGTAGATATAGGGAATAACAGCAAATAAATTACTCAAAAAGGGAGCACTTTCTGATAGAAAAAAAAAGATTGTACCCCTTTTAAAGTGAGCAATCTGCCAAAATTACTACAACTATTGAAAAGAATAAGTTCAAATCAGTTTTCTATAGAGTAAAAAAAATAAATTTTAGGAAATAAAGCATGAATATTTAGTTACACTCATAGTTGTTAGAGTAAACAGGTGAGCAGTATAAAGAAAAAAAACATGAGGAGTTAATGAAAGTCAGACTTATTTTCCTGGTGTCACTGGCTGTGAAATTAAGTGTTTCTTTGCTTACTGTATTCTACGTGGATAGAGAATAACAGCAAATTAATTACTCAAAAAGGGGGCACTTTCTGATAGAAAAGCAAGATAGTACCCCTTTTCAAGTGAGCAATCTGCCAAAAATACGAGAACTATTGAAAAGAATGTTAAAATTAGTTTTCTATAGAGTAAAAATAAATAAATTTTAGGAAATAAAGCATGAATATTTAGTTACACTCCTAGTTGTTAGAGAAAACAGGTGAGCAGTATAAAGAAAAAAACATGAGTAGTTCCTGAAAGTCAGACTTAAATTCCTTAAATGACTGTCAGTGAATTTATGTGATTCCTTGCTTACTGTATTCTAGGCAGATGTAGAGAATAACAGCAAATTAAATACTCAAAAAGGGTGCACTTTCCAATAGAAAAGAAAGATAGTACCCCTTTTCAAGTGAGCAATCTGCTAAAAATATCAGAACTATTGAAAAGAATAAGTTCAAATCAGTTTTCTATAGAGTAAAAAAAATAAATTTTAGGAAATAAAGCATGAATATTTAGTTACACTCATAGTTGTTAGAGTAAACAGGTGAGCAGTATAAAGAAAAAAAATATATGAGCACTTAATGAAAGTCAGACTTATTTTCCTGGTGTAACTGGCTGTGAAATTAAGTGTTTCTTTGCTTACTGTATTCTAGGTAGATATAGAGAATAACAGCAAATTAATTACTCAAAAAGGGAGCACTTTCTGATAGAAAAGCAAGATAGTACCCCCTTTCAAGTGAGCAATCTGCCAAAAATATTAGAACTATTGAAAAGAATAAGTTCAAATCAGTTATCTATAAAGATAAATAAAATTAAATTAAAGGAAAAAAAGCATGAACATTTTAGATACACTCATAACTTTGAAAGATATGATGAAAGTGAAGAGAAAATATATAATAACCATTTGCTTTTATTCTCATGACAGATCTGGGTGGACTAGTTTTCTATAGTGTAAAAAAATTAAATTTTAGGAAATAAAGGATGAATATTTTAGTTACACTCATAGTTGTTAAAGAGGTCAGCAGTATTAAGAAAAATTATATGAGTAGTACCTGAAAGTCAGACTTAAATTCCTTAAATGATTGTCAGTGAATTTAAGTGTTTCTTTGCTTACTGTATTCTAGGCAGATGTAGAGAATAACAGCAAATTAATTACTCAAAAAGGGAGCACTTTCTGATAGAAAAGCAAGATAGTACCCTTTTTCAAGTGAGCAATCTGCCAAAATTATTAGAACTATTGAAACGAATAAGTTCAAATCAGTTTTCTATAGAGTAAAAAAATAAATTTTAGGAAATAAAGCATGAATAGCTGTTAGAGTAAACAGGTCAGCAGTACTAAGAAAAAATTATATAAAGAATTCCTGTAATTCAGACTTCAATTCCTTAAGAGTTTGTGAACTTGTTTCTTTGCTTACTGTATTTCAGCTACATATAGAGAATAACAGCAAATCAATTACTCAAAAAGGGTGCACTTTCCAATAGAAAAAAAAAGATAGTACCCCTTTTCAAGTGAGCAATCTGCCAAAATTATCAGAACTATTGAAAAGAATAAGTTCAAATCAGTTATCTATAGAGCAAAGAAAATTAATTTAAAAGAAATAAAGCATGAACATTTTAGTCACACTCATAACTTTGAAAGATCTGAGGACGGTGTTAGCGGTTGTCCCTATAAATGTCTGTGATTGGAATTCTGATAAAGGGAATGTAAAATATTTTTATCAGTTTTTCTAATGAATTATCTTGTGGAAGGGATAGCATAGGGATGAACAATTATACATTATTGTTACCTGGGTGAGTTAGTGCAAAAAAGTACTAAGATTAGACATAGACAGAATTTTAAGAGCTGTTGTATTAGGTAAATGGAAGGGTTTTCCTTCTTTTCATTTATTAAAGCTTAGTGTAGCAGGTATTCAGGTTCTGGGTTCCTGCTTCCTGGCAAAAATTTAAAAAACTACTGAGGTGGTTGAACAAAACAGGAGGAGCGACACCAGAATAACAAGTGCACCAATGTCAAGAAAGACCAAAGGTTTTGCATGCAAGAAAGTTCAGCAAAATACAGCTAAGTACACGCATCACAGTCTACAACTGTTCAGGGACACTACATTTAGAATTATATATTTACCTGGAAATTGATGTGTTTGCTCATTTTACTGTATTCTAGGCAGATGTAGAGAATAACAGCAAATTAATTACTCAAAAAGGGAGCACTTTCTGATAGAAAAGCAAGATAGTACCCCCTTTCAAGTGAGCAATCTGCCAAAAATATTAGAACTATTGAAAAGAATAAGTTCAAATCAGTTTTCTATAAAGAAAAATTAATTTAAATTAAAGAAAATAAAGCATGAACATTTTAGTTTCTCATAACTTTGAAAGATATGATGAAAATGATGAGAAAATATGTAAGCTAGATAAACACATACATAGATACAGCTATTTCAACATATAACCAAATCAGAAATTCATTCTCTATATACCATGTTGCAGTCTTTGAATGATACACCCACAAAGGAGGCACTTTCTGGAATTCACAGAAAGAGTGTACTTCTTTGTCAGGTTAACCGTGTGCTCTTATTCTCAAGACAGACTTCACAAACAAAAAACTAAGGTGGCCGGTTATCTAAAATGAGAAATATCAAGCAAACTAAATTTGTTCAAGTCCTCCACAGCACCTGGTGGGAGAGCTGGGCACCTAGGGCGGAGGCCCTGAGTGGATCGGGGTGGAACTGGGCATCACCCCGGATATAGCTGTGAGGAAATGCAGAAGGGCTGCTAGTCCTCCACAGTACCTGGTGGGAGCACTGGGCACCTATAGCAGAGGCCCTGAGTGGATCGGAGTGGACCGGGGAGTCACCCCGGAGAAGGCTGTAAAGGATATGCACATGAGCTGCAAGTCCTCCACAGCACCTGAAAGGCAGCCGGGTGTACAGCTGGGCACCTCTCAGCTGAGGAAAAGTCTTACCAGGGGTTAGGCCGAAGCCAGCATTCCTCCCCGAGGGTCGACTAATCCTAGCCAAAAAGCACCTGGAAACTCTGGCACCTGGAGCGAGGGCCCTAGGAAGATCAGGGTGGACCTGGGAGTCACCCCGGATACAGCTGTGAGGAAATGCAGAAGGGCTGCAAGTCCTCCACAGCACCTGGTGGGAGCGCTGGGCACCTAGAGCGGAGGCCCTGGGTGGATCAGAGAAGTCCTGGGAGTCACCCCAGAGACGACTATAAAGGATATGCAGATGACCTGCAAGTCCTCCACAGCACCAGAAAGGCAGCCGGGTGTAGAGCTGGGCACCTCTCAGCTGAGGAAAAGGCTTACCAGGGGTTAGGCCAAAGCCAGCATTCCTCCCCCTGAGGGTCGCCTAATCCTAGCCAAAAAGCACCTGGAAACTCTGGCACCTGGAGCGAGGGCCCTAGGAAGATCGGGGTGGATTTGGAAGTCACGCCGGATACAGCTGTGAGGAAATGCAGAAGTGCTGCAAGTCGTCCACAGCACCTGGTGGGAGCGCTGGGCACCTAGAGCGGAGGCCCTGAGTGGATCGGAGTGGACCTGGGAATCACCCCGGGGAAGGCTGTAAAGGATATGCAGATGAGCTGCAAGTCCTCCACAGACTTATTTTCCAGGTGTCAATGGCTGTGAAATTAAGTGTATCTTTGCTTACTGTATTCTATGTAGATATAGAGAATAACAGCAAATTAATTACTCAAAAAGGGAGCACTTTTCAAGTGAGCAATCTGCCAAAATTATTAGAACTATTGAATAGAATAAGTTCAAATCAGTTTTCTGTAGAGTAAAAAAATAAATTTTAGGAAATAAAGCATGAATAGTTGTTAGAGTAAACAGGTCAGCAGTACTAAGAAAAATTATATAAAGAGTTCCTGAAATTCAGACTTCAATTCCTTAAGAGACGGTGAACTTATTTCTTTGCTTACTGTATTTCAGCTAGATATAGAGAATAACAGCAAATCAATTACTCAAAAAGGGTGCACTTTCCAATAGAAAAAAAAAGATAGTACCCCTTTTCAAGTGAGCAATCTGCCAAAATTATCAGAACTATTGAAAAGAATAAGTTCAAATCAGTTATCTATAGAGCAAAGAAAATTAATTTAAAAGAAATAAAGCATGAACATTTTAGTCACACTCATAACTTTGAAAGATCTGAGGACGGTGTTAGCGGTTGTCCCTATAAATGTCTGTGATTGGAATTCTGATAAAGGGAATGTAAAATATTTTTATCAGTTTTTCTAATGAATTATCTTGTGGAGGGGATAGCATAGGGATGAACAATTATACATTATTGTTACCTGGGTGAGTTAGTGCAAAAAAGTACTAAGATTAGAGATAGACTGAATTTTAAGAGCTGTTGTATTAGGTAAATGGTAGGGTTTTCCTTCTTTTCATTTATTAAAGCTTAGTGTAGTAGGTATTCAGGTTCTGGGTTCCTGCTTCCTGGCAAAAATTTAAAAAACTACTGAGGTGGTTGAACAAAACAGGAGGGCGATACCAGAATAACAAGTGCACCAATGTCAAGAAAGACCAAAGGTTTTGCATGCAAGAAAGTTCAGCAAAATACAGCTAAGTACATGCATCACAGTCTACAACTGTTCAGGGACACTATATTTAGAATTATATATTTACCTGGAATTGATGCGTTTGCTCATTTTAAAGTGGGGAAGTTTGATCCCTGAAAAAGAAAAGTGACACAAAGAATCAATTCTTTGATGGGATTATTAGTTGAAATAAATTCAAAGTAACAACATAATTAAGCAGCATTTATGCTTATCTGATAGATTTTGATGAAGGCTTGGATAAATGAAGATTAGTAGTTGGAGGTAGACATGTTGTCTACAATTTAAAGGAAAAGTTGCAGTTTACATTTGCTTATTCTTATAATACAATATAAAACTGTTTGCATTTTGGAATTTGTATTTATATATGATTGAACATATAAATATTACGTTTTAAATACAGCTGTTTATTAAAAGAGAAACTATTTATTGCAAGTATTTAAAGAACCCATCTGGTGCAATAAATTATTTCAATTTAATTCATTATTTAGTGTGCAACATTGTTATTATTACAATTCTGAACATCAAGGGAAATTCGACTAACATTCAAAGTTGCACACTCTATAGTTAAAAGAATTTCTAAATTTTTCTGTAAAACTTCACAATGGTGAGTGTGGGCGTGGGGAACCCCTGAACCGTGATCGGAACATCCAATCACCCTATTTGCACCTCATCATTTGTAGGAGTTGTACATTACACTCATAGTTGTTAGAATAAACAGATCAGTAGTATTAAGAAAAAATTATATGAGGAGTACCTGAAAGTCAGTCTTAAATTCCTTAAGAGTCCGTCTTTGAATTTAAGTGCTTCTCTGCTTAATGTATTCTAGGTAGATCTAGAGAATAACAGCTGTGAGGAAATGCAGAAGGGCTGCTAGTCCTCCACAGTACCTGGTGGGAGCACTGGGCACCTAGAGCAGAGGCCCAGAGTGGATCGGAGTGGACCTGGGAGTCACCCCGGAGAAGGCTGTAAAGGATATGCAGATGAGCTGCAAGTCCTCCACAGCACCTGAAAGGCAGCCGGTGGTAGAGCTGGGCACCTCTCAGCTAAGGAAAAGGCTTACCAGGGGTTAGGTCGAAGCCAGCATTCCTCCCCCTGAGGGTCGACTAATCCTAGCCAAAAAGCACCTGGAAACTCTGGCACCTGGAGCGAGGGCCCTAGGAAGATCAGGGTGGACCTGGGAGTCACCCCGGATACAGCTGTGAGGAAATGCAGAAGGACTGCAAGTCCTCCACAGCACCTGGTGGGAGGAGCGCTGGGCATCTAGAGCGGAGGCCCTGGGTGGATCAGAGAAGTCCTGGGAGTCACCCCGGAGAAGACTGTAAAGGATATGCAGATGACCTGCAAGTCCTCCACAGCACCAGAAAGGCAGCCGGGTGTAGAGCTGGGCACCTCTCAGCTGAAGAAAAGGCTTACCAGGGGTTAGGCCAAAGCCAGCATTCCTCCCCCTGAGGGTCGACTAATCCTAGCCAAAAAGCACCTGGAAACTCTGGCACCTGGAGCGAGGGCCCTAGGAAGATCGGGGTGGATTTGGGAGTCACCCCGGATACAGCTGTGAGGAAATGCAGAAGGGCTGCAAGTCCTCCACAGCACCTGGTGGGAGCGCTGGGCACCTAGAGCGGAGGCCCTGAGTGGATCGGAGTGGACCTGGGAGTCACCCTGGAGAAGGCGGTAAAGGATATGCAGATGAGCTGCAAGTCCTCCACAGACTTATTTTCCAGGTGTCAATGGCGGTGAAATTAAGTGTATCTTTGCTTACTGTATTCTATGTAGATCTAGAGAATAACAGCAAATTAATTACTCAAAAAGGGAGCACTTTCTGATAGACAGGAAAGATAGTACCCCTTTTCAGGTGAGCAATCTGCCCAAATTATCAGAACTATTGAAAAGAATAAGTTCAAATCAGTTTTCTATAGAGTAAACAAAATTAAATTAAAGGAAAAAAAGCATGAACATTTTAGATACACTCATAACTTTGAAAGATATGATGAAAGTGAAGAGAAAATATATAATAACCATTTGCTTTTATTTTCATGACAGATCTGGGTGGACTAGTTTTCCATAGTGTAAAAAAATCAAATTTTAGGAAATAAAGGATGAATATTTTAGTTACACTCATAGTTGTTAGAGAGGTCAGCAGTATTAAGAAAAATTATATGAGTAGTACCTGAAAGTCAGACTTAAATTCCTTAAATGATTGTCAGTGAATTTAAGTGTTTTGTTTGCTTACTGTATTCTAGGCAGATATAGAGAATAACAGCAAATTAAATACTCAAAAAGGGAGCACTTTCTGATAGAAAAGCAAGATAGTACCCCTTTTCAAGTGAGCAATCTGCCAAAATTATCAGAACTATTGAAAGAATAAGTTCCAATCAGTTTTCTATAGAGTAAAAAAAATTAAATTTTTGTTAATAAAGCATAAATATTTTAGTTACAGTCATAGTTAGAGTAAACAGGTCAGCAGTATTAAGAAAAAAATATATGAGCACTTAATGAAATCAGACTTGGCTGTGAAATTAAGTGTATCTTTGCTTACTGTATTCTACGTAGATATAGGGAATAACAGCAAATAAATTACTCAAAAAGGGAGCACTTTCTGATAGAAAAAAAAAGATTGTACCCCTTTTAAAGTGAGCAATCTGCCAAAATTACTACAACTATTGAAAAGAATAAGTTCAAATCAGTTATCTATAAAGAAAAATAAAATTAAATTAAAGAAAATAAAGCATAAATATTTAGTTACACTCATTGTAGTTAGAGTAAACAGGTCAGCAGTATTAAGAAAAAATTATATGAGTAGTTCCTGAAAGTCAGACTTGAATTCCTTAAATGACTATCAGTGAATTTAAGTGTTTCTTTGCTTACTGTATTCTAGGCAGATGTAGAGAATAACAGCAAATTAATTACTCAAAAAGGGAGCACTTTTTGATAGAAAAAAAAAGATAGTACCCCTTTTCAAGTGAGCAATCTGCCAAAAATACGAGAACTATTGAAAAGAATAAGTTAAAATTAGTTTTCTATAGAGTAAAAAAAATAAATTTTAGGAAATAAAGCATGGATATTTTAGTTACACTCATAATTGTTAGAGTAAACAGGTGAGCAGTATAAAGAAAAAAAACATGAGGGGTTAATGAAAGTCAGACTTATTTTCCTGGTGTCACTGGCTGTGAAATTAAGTGTATCTTTGCTTACTGTATTCTACGTAGATAGAGAATAAAGCAAATTAATTACTCAAAAAGGGGGCACTTTCTGATAGAAAAGGTAGATAGTACCCTTTTTCAAGTGAGCAATCTGCCAAAATTATCAGAACTATTGAAAGGAATAAGTTCATCAATCAGTTTTCTATAGAGTAAAAAAAATTAAATTTTAGTTAATAAAACATGAATATTTTAGTTACAGTCATAGTTAGAGTAAGCAGGTCAGCAGTATTAAGAAAAAAAAATATGAGTTAATGAAAGTCAGACTTATTTTCCTGGTGTCAATGGCTGTGAAATTAAGTGTATCTTTGCTTACTGTATTCTACGTAGATAGAGAATAAAGCAAATTAATTACTCAAAAAGGGGGCACTTTCTGATAGAAAAGCAAGATAGTACCCCTTTTCAAGTGAGCAATCTGTCAAAAATACGAGAACTATTGAAAAGAATGTTAAAATTACTTTTCTATAGAGTAAAAAAAATAAATTTTAGAAAATAAAGCATGAATATTTAGTTACACTCATAGTTGTTAGAGTAAACAGGTCAGCAGTATTAAGAAAAAAAACATGAGGAGTTAATGAAAGTCAGACTTAAATTCCTTAAATGATTGTCAGTGAATTTATGTGATTCCTTGCTTACTGTATTCTGGGCAGATGTAGAGAATAACAGCAAATTAATTACTCAAAAAGGGGGCACTTTCTGATATAAAAAAAAAAGATTGTACCCCTTTTAAAGTGAGCAATCTGCCAAAATTACTACAACTATTGAAAAGAATAAGTTCAAATCAGTTATCTATAAAGAAAAATTAAATTAAATTAAAGAAAATAAAGCATGAATATTTAGTTACACTCATAATAGTTAGAGTAAACAGGTCAGCAGTATTAAGAAAAAATTATATGAGTAGTTCCTGAAAGTCAGACTTAAATTCCTTAAATGACTGCCAGTGAATTTATGTGATTCCTCGCTTACTGTATTCTAGGCAGATGAAGAGAATAACAGCAAATTAAATACTCAAAAAGGGTGCACTTTCCAATAGAAAAGAAAGATAGTACCCCTTTTCAAGTGAGCAATCTGCCAAAAATATCAGAACTATTGAAAAGAATAAGATCAAATCAGTTTTCTATAGAGTAAAAAAAAATAAATTTTAGGAAATAAAGCATGAAAATTTAGTTACACTCATAGTTGTTAGAGTAAACAGGTGAGAACTATAAAGAAAAAAAATATGAGGAGTTAATGAAAGTCAGACGTCTTTTCCTGTTGTGAATGACTGTGAAATTAAGTGTATCTTTGCTTACTGTATTCTAGGCAGATATAGAGAATAACAGCAAATTAAATACTCAAAAAGGGTGCACTTTCCAATAGAAAAGAAAGATAGTACCCCTTTTCAAGTGAGCAATCTGCCAAAAATATCAGAACTATTGAAAAGAATAAGTTCAAATCAGTTTTCTATAGAGTAAAAAAAAATAAATTTTAGGAAATAAAGCATGAATATTTTAGTTACAGTCATAGTTAGAGTAAACAGGTCAGCAGTATGAAGAAAAAAATATATGAGCACTTAATGAAAGTCAGACTTATTTTCCTGGTGTCACTGGCTGTGAAATTAAGTGTTTCTTTGCTTACTGTATTCTAGGTAGATATAGAGAATAAAGCAAAATAATTACTCAAAAAGGGGGCACTTTCTGATAGAAAAGCTAGATAGTACCCCTTTTCAAGTGAGCAATCTGCCAAAATTATCAGAACTATTGAAATGAATAAGTTCAAATCAGTTTTCTATAGAGTAAAAAATAAATTTTAGGAAATAAAGCATGAACATTTTAGATACACTCATAACTTTGAAAGATATGATGAAAGTGAAGAGAAAATATATAATAACCATTTGCTTTTATTCTCATGACAGATCTGGGTGAACTAGTTTTCTATAGTGTAAAAAAATTAAATTTTAGGAAATAAAGGATGAATATTTTAGTTACACTCATAGTTGTTAGAGAGGTCAGCAGTATTAAGAAAAATTATATGAGTAGTACCTGAAAGTCAGACTTAAATTCCTTAAATGATTGTCAGTGAATTTAAGTGTTTCTTTGTTTACTGTATTCTAGGCAGATGTAGAGAATAACAGCAAATTAATTACTCAAAAAGGGAGCACTTTCTGATAGAAAAGCAAGATAGTACCCTTTTTCAAGTGAGCAATCTGCCAAAATTATTAGAACTATTGAAAAGAATAAGTTCAAATCAGTTTTCTATAGAGTAAAAAAATAAATTTTAGGAAAAAAAGCATGAATAGCTGTTAGAGTAAACAGGTCAGCAGTACTAAGAAAAAATTATATAAAGAATTCCTGTAATTCAGACTTCAATTCCTTAAGAGTTTGTGAACTTGTTTCTTTGCTTACTGTATTTCAGCTAAATATAGAGAATAACAGCAAATCAATTACTCAAAAAGGGTGCACTTTCCAATAGAAAAAAAAAGATAGTACCCCTTTTCAAGTGAGCAATCTGCCAAAATTATCAGAACTATTGAAAAGAATAAATTCAAATCAGTTATCTATAGAGCAAAGAAAATTAATTTAAAAGAAATAAAGCATGAACATTTTAGTCACACTCATAACTTTGAAAGATCTGAGGACGGTGTTAGCGGTTGTCCCTATAAATGTCTGTGATTGGAATTCTGATAAAGGGAATGTAAAATATTTTTATCAGTTTTTCTAATGAATTATCTTGTGGAAGGGATAGCATAGGGATGAACAATTATACATTATTGTTACCTGGGTGAGTTAGTGCAAAAAAGTACTAACATTAGAGATAGACAGAATTTTAAGAGCTGTTGTATTAGGTAAATGGTAGGGTTTTCCTTCTTTTCATTTATTAAAGCTTAGTGTAGTAGGTATTCAGGTTCTGGGTTCCTGCTTCCTGGCAAAAATTTAAAAAACTACTGAGGTGGTTGAACAAAACAGGAAGAGCGACACCAGAATAACAAGTGCACCAATGTCAAGAAAGACCAAAGGTTTTGCATGCAAGAAAGTTCAGCAAAATACAGCTAAGTACACGCATCACAGTCTACAACTGTTCAGGGACACTACATTTAGAATTATATATTTATCTGGAAATTGATGCGTTTGCTCATTTTACTGTATTCTAGGCAGATGTAGAGAATAACAGCAAATTAATTACTCAAAAAGGGAGCACTTTCTGATAGAAAAGCAAAATAGTACCCTTTTCAAGTATGCAATCTGCCAAAATTATTAGAACTATTGAAAAGAATAAGTTCAAATCAGTTTTCTATAAAGAAAAATTAATTTAAATTAAAGAAAATAAAGCATGAACATTTTAGTTTCTCATAACTTTGAAAGATATGATGAAAATGATGAGAAAATATGTAAGCTAGATAAATAAATACATAGATACAGCTATTTCAACATATAACCAAATCAGAAATTCATTCTCTATATACCATGTTGCAGTCTTTAAATGATACACCCACAAAGAAGGCACTTTCTGGAATTCACAGAAAGAGTGTACCTCTTTGTCAGGTTAACCGTGTGCTCTTATTCTCAAGACAGACTTCACAAACAAAAAACTAAGGTGGCCGGTTATCTAAAATGAGAAATATCAAGCAAACTAAATTTGTTCAAGTCCTCCACAGCACCTGGTGGGAGAGCTGGGCACCTAGAGCAGAGGCCCTGAGTGGATCGGAGTGGACCTGGGAGTAACCCCGGAGAATGCTGTAAAGGATATGCAGATGAGCTGCAAGTCCTCCACAGCACCTGAAAGGCCTCCGGTGGTAGATCTGGGCACCTCTCAGCTGAGGAAAAGGCTTACCAGGGGTTAGGCCGAAGCCAGCATTCCTCCCCCTGAGGGTCGACTAATCCTAGCCAAAAAGCACCTGGAAACTCTGGCACCTGGAGCGAGGGCCCTAGGAAGATCAGGGTGGACCTGGGAGTCACCCCGGATACAGCTGTGAGGAAATGCAGAAGGGCTGCTAGTCCTCCACAGTACCTGGTGGGAGCACTGGGCACCTAGAGCAGAGGCACTGAGTGGATCGGAGTGGACCTGGGAGTCACCCCGGAGAAGGCTGTAAAGGATATGCAGATGAGCTGCAAGTCCTCCACAGCACCTGAAAGGCCTCCGGTGGTAGATCTGGGCACCTCTCAGCTGAGGAAAAGGCTTACCAGGGGTTAGGCCGAAGCCAGCATTCCTCCCCCTGAGGGTCGACTAATCCTAGCCAAAAAGCACCTGGAAACTCTGGCACCTGGAGCGAGAGCCCTAGGAAGATCAGGGTGGACCTGGGAGTCACCCTGGATACAGCTGTGAGGAAATGCAGAAGGGCTGCAAGTCCTCCACAGCACCTGGTGGGAGCGCTGGGCACCTAGAGCGGAGGCCCTGGGTGGATCAGAGAAGTCCTGGGAGTCACCCCGGAGACGACTGTAAAGGATATGCAGATGACCTGCAAGTCCTCCACAGCACCAGAAAGGCAGCCAGGTGTAGAGCTGGGCACCTCTCAGCTGAGGAAAAGGCTTACCAGGGGTTAGGCCGAAGCCAGCATTCCTCCCCCTGAGGGTCGACTAATCCTAGCCAAAAAGCACCTGGAAACTCTGGCACCTGGAGCGAGGGCCCTAGGAAGATCAGGGTGGACCTGGGAGTCACCCCGGATACAGCTGTGAGGAAATGCAGAAGGGCTGCTAGTCCTCCACAGTACCTGGTGGGAGCACTGGGCACCTAGAGCAGAAGCACTGAGTGGATCGGAGTGGACTTGGGAGTCACCCCGGAGAAGGCTGTAAAGGATATGCAGATGAGCTGCAAGTCCTCCACAGCACCTGAAAGGCCTCCGGTGGTAGATCTGGGCACCTCTCAGCTGAGGAAAAGGCTTACCAGGGGTTAGGCCGAAGCCAGCATTCCTCCCCCTGAGGGTCGACTAATCCTAGCCAAAAAGCACCTGGAAACTCTGGCACCTGGAGCGAGGGCCCTAGGAAGATCAGGGTGGACCTGGGAGTCACCCCGGATACAGCTGTGAGGAAATGCAGAAGGACTGCAAGTCCTCCACAGCACCTGGTGGGAGCGCTGGGCACCTAGAGCGGAGGCCCTGGGTGGATCAGAGAAGTCCTGGGAGTCACCCCGGAGACGACTGTAAAGGATATGCAGATGACCTGCAAGTCCTCCACAGCACCAGAAAGGCAGCCAGGTGTAGAGCTGGGCACCTCTCAGCTGAGGAAAAGGCTTACCAGGGGTTAGGCCAAAGCCAGCATTCCTCCCCCTGAGGGTCGCCTAATCCTAGCCAAAAAACACCTGGAAACTCTGGCACCTGGAGCGAGGGCCCTAGGAAGATAGGGGTGGATTTGGGAGTCACCCCGGATACAGCTGTGAGGAAATGCAGAAGGGCTGCAAGTCCTCCACAGCACCTGGTGGGAGCGCTGGGCACCTAGAGCAGAGGCTCTGAGTGGATCGGAGTGGACCTGGGAGTCACCCCGGAGAAGGCTGCAAAGGATATGCAGATGAGCTGCAAGTCCTCCACAGACTTATTTTCCAGGTGTCAATGGCTGTGAAATTAAGTGTATCTTTGCTTACTGTATTCTATGTAGATATAGAGAATAACAGCAAATTAATTACTCAAAAAGGGAGCACTTTTCAAGTGAGCAATCTGCCAAAATTATTAGAACTATTGAAAAGAATAAGTTCAAATCAGTTTTCTGTAGAGTAAAAAAATAAATTTTAGGAAATAAAGCATGAATAGTTGTTAGAGTAAACAGGTCAGCAGTACTAAGAAAAATTATATAAAGAGTTCCTGAAATTCAGACTTCAATTCCTTAAGAGACGGTGAACTTATTTCTTTGCTTACTGTATTTCAGCTAGATATAGAGAATAACAGCAAATCAATTACTCAAAAAGGGTGCACTTTCCAATAGAAAAAAAAAGATAGTACCCCTTTTCAAGTGAGCAATCTGCCAAAATTATCAGAACTATTGAAAAGAATAAGTTCAAATCAGTTATCTATAGAGCAAAGAAAATTAATTTAAAAGAAATAAAGCATGAACATTTTAGTCACACTCATAACTTTGAAAGATCTGAGGACGGTGTTAGCGGTTGTCCCTATAAATGTCTGTGATTGGAATTCTGATAAAGGGAATGTAAAATATTTTTATCAGTTTTTCTAATGAATTATCTTGTGGAGGGGATAGCATAGGGATGAACAATTATACATTATTGTTACCTGGGTGAGTTAGTGCAAAAAAGTACTAAGATTAGAGATAGACTGAATTTTAAGATCTGTTGTATTAGGTAAATGGTAGGGTTTTCCTTCTTTTCATTTATTAAAGCTTAGTGTAGTAGGTATTCAGGTTCTGGGTTCCTGCTTTCTGGCAAAAATTTAAAAAACTACTGAGGTGGTTGAACAAAACAGGAGGGCGATACCAGAATAACAAGTGCACCAATGTCAAGAAAGACCAAAGGTTTTGCATGCAAGAAAGTTCAGCAAAATACAGCTAAGTACATGCATCACAGTCTACAACTGTTCAGGGACACTATATTTAGAATTATATATTTACCTGGAAATTGATGCGTTTGCTCATTTTAAAGTGGGGAAGTTTGATCCCTGAAAAAGAAAAGTGACACAAAGAATCAATTCTTTGATGGGATTATTAGTTGAAATAAATTCTAAGTAACAACATAATTAAGCAGCATTTATACTTATCTGATAGATTTTGATGAAGGCTTGGATAAATGAAGATTAGTAGTTGGAGGTAGACATGTTGTCTACAATTTAAAGGAAAAGTTGCAGTTTACATTTGCTTATTCTTATAATACAATATAAAACTGTTTGCATTTTGGAATTTGTATTTATATATGATTGAACATATAAATATTACGTTTTAAATACAGCTGTTTATTAAAAGAGAAACTATTTATTGCAAGTATTTAAAGAACCCATCTGGTGCAATAAATTATTTCAATTTAATTCATTATTTAGTGTGCAACATTGTTATTATTACAATTCTGAACATCAAGGGAAATTCGACTAACATTCAAAGTTGCACACTCTATAGTTAAAAGAATTTCTAAATTTTTCTGTAAAACTTCACAATGGTGAGTGTGGGCGTGGGGAACCCCTGAACCGTGATCGGAACATCCAATCACCCTATTTGCACCTCATCATTTGTAGGAGTTGTACATTACACTCATAGTTGTTAGAATAAACAGATCAGTAGTATTAAGAAAAAATTATATGAGGAGTACCTGAAAGTCAGTCTTAAATTCCTTAAGAGTCCGTCTTTGAATTTAAGTGCTTCTCTGCTTAATGTATTCTAGGTAGATCTAGAGAATAACAGCTGTGAGGAAATGCAGAAGGGCTGCTAGTCCTCCACAGTACCTGGTGGGAGCACTGGGCACCTAGAGCAGAGGCCCTGAGTGGATCGGAGTGGACCTGGGAGTCACCCCGGAGAAGGCTGTAAAGGATATGCAGATGAGCTGCAAGTCCTCCACAGCACCTGAAAGGCAGCCGGTGGTAGAGCTGGGCACCTCTCAGCTAAGGAAAAGGCTTACCAGGGGTTAGGTCGAAGCCAGCATTCCTCCCCCTGAGGGTCGACTAATCCTAGCCAAAAAGCACCTGGAAACTCTGGCACCTGGAGCGAGGGCCCTAGGAAGATCAGGGTGGACCTGGGAGTCACCCCGGATACAGCTGTGAGGAAATGCAGAAGGACTGCAAGTCCTCCACAGCACCTGGTGGGAGGAGCGCTGGGCATCTAGAGCGGAGGCCCTGGGTGGATCAGAGAAGTCCTGGGAGTCACCCCGGAGAAGACTGTAAAGGATATGCAGATGACCTGCAAGTCCTCCACAGCACCAGAAAGGCAGCCGGGTGTAGAGCTGGGCACCTCTCAGCTGAGGAAAAGGCTTACCAGGGGTTAGGCCAAAGCCAGCATTCCTCCCCCTGAGGGTCGACTAATCCTAGCCAAAAAGCACCTGGAAACTCTGGCACCTGGAGCGAGGGCCCTAGGAAGATCGGGGTGGATTTGGGAGTCACCCCGGATACAGCTGTGAGGAAATGCAGAAGGGCTGCAAGTCCTCCACAGCACCTGGTGGGAGCGCTGGGCACCTAGAGCGGAGGCCCTGAGTGGATCGGAGTGGACCTGGGAGTCACCCTGGAGAAGGCGGTAAAGGATATGCAGATGAGCTGCAAGTCCTCCACAGACTTATTTTCCAGGTGTCAATGGCTGTGAAATTAAGTGTATCTTTGCTTACTGTATTCTATGTAGATCTAGAGAATAACAGCAAATTAATTACTCAAAAAGGGAGCACTTTCTGATAGACAGGAAAGATAGTACCCCTTTTCAGGTGAGCAATCTGCCCAAATTATCAGAACTATTGAAAAGAATAAGTTCAAATCAGTTTTCTATAGAGTAAACAAAATTAAATTAAAGGAAAAAAAGCATGAACATTTTAGATACACTCATAACTTTGAAAGATATGATGAAAGTGAAGAGAAAATATATAATAACCATTTGCTTTTATTTTCATGACAGATCTGGGTGGACTAGTTTTCCATAGTGTAAAAAAATCAAATTTTAGGATATAAAGGATGAATATTTTAGTTACACTCATAGTTGTTAGAGAGGTCAGCAGTATTAAGAAAAATTATATGAGTAGTACCTGAAAGTCAGACTTAAATTCCTTAAATGATTGTCAGTGAATTTAAGTGTTTTGTTTGCTTACTGTATTCTAGGCAGATATAGAGAATAACAGCAAATTAAATACTCAAAAAGGGAGCACTTTCTGATAGAAAAGCAAGATAGTACCCCTTTTCAAGTGAGCAATCTGCCAAAATTATCAGAACTATTGAAAGAATAAGTTCCAATCAGTTTTCTATAGAGTAAAAAAAATTAAATTTTTGTTAATAAAGCATAAATATTTTAGTTACAGTCATAGTTAGAGTAAACAGGTCAGCAGTATTAAGAAAAAAATATATGAGCACTTAATGAAATCAGACTTGGCTGTGAAATTAAGTGTATCTTTGCTTACTGTATTCTACGTAGATATAGGGAATAACAGCAAATAAATTACTCAAAAAGGGAGCACTTTCTGATAGAAAAAAAAAGATTCTACCCCTTTTAAAGTGAGCAATCTGCCAAAATTACTACAACTATTGAAAAGAATAAGTTCAAATCAGTTATCTATAAAGAAAAATTAAATTAAATTAAAGAAAATAAAGCATAAATATTTAGTTACACTCATTGTAGTTAGAGTAAACAGGTCAGCAGTATTAAGAAAAAATTATATGAGTAGTTCCTGAAAGTCAGACTTGAATTCCTTAAATGACAATCAGTGAATTTAAGTGTTTCTTTGCTTACTGTATTCTAGGCAGATGTAGAGAATAACAGCAAATTAATTACTCAAAAAGGGAGCACTTTTTGATAGAAAAAAAGATAGTACCCCTTTTCAAGTGAGCAATCTGCCAAAAATACGAGAACTATTGAAAAGAATAAGTTAAAATTAGTTTTCTATAGAGTAAAAAAAATAAATTTTAGGAAATAAAGCATGGATATTTTAGTTACACTCATAATTGTTAGAGTAAACAGGTGAGCAGTATAAAGAAAAAAAACATGAGGGGTTAATGAAAGTCAGACTTATTTTCCTGGTGTGACTGGCTGTGAAATTAAGTGTATCTTTGCTTACTGTATTCTACGTAGATAGAGAATAAAGCAAATTAATTACTCAAAAAGGGGGCACTTTCTGATAGAAAAGGTAGATAGTACCCTTTTTCAAGTGAGCAATCTGCCAAAAATATCAGAACTATTGAAAAGAATAAGATCAAATCAGTTTTCTATAGAGTAAAAAAAAATAAATTTTAGGAAATAAAGCATGAAAATTTAGTTACACTCATAGTTGTTAGAGTAAACAGGTGAGAACTATAAAGAAAAAAAATATGAGGAGTTAATGAAAGTCAGATGTCTTTTCCTGTTGTGAATGACTGTGAAATTAAGTGTATCTTTGCTTACTGTATTCTAGGCAGATATAGAGAATAACAGCAAATTAAATACTCAAAAAGGGTGCACTTTCCAATAGAAAAGAAAGATAGTACCCCTTTTCAAGTGAGCAATCTGCCAAAAATATTAGAACTATTGAAAAGAATAAGTTCAAATCAGTTTTCTATAGAGTAAAAAAAATAAATTTGACGAAATAAATCATGAATATTTAGTTACACTCATAATTGTTAGAGTAAACAGGTCAGCAGTATTAAGAAAGAAGTATATGAGCAGTTAATGAAAGTCAGACTTATTTTCCTGGTGTCAATGGCTGTGAAATTCAGTGTTTCTTTGCTTACTGTATTCTAGGTAGATATAGAGAATAACAGCAAATTAATTACTCAAAAAGGGAGCACTTTCTGATAGAAAAGCAAGATAGTACCCCCTTTCAAGTGAGCAATCTGCCAAAAATATTAAAACTATTGAAAAGAATAAGTTCAAATCAGTTTTCTATAGAGTAAAAAAAATAAATTTTAGGAAATAAAGCATGAATATTTAGTTACACTCATAGTTGTTAGAGTAAACAGGTGAGCAGTATAAAGAAAAAAACATGAGGAGTTCCTGAAAGTCAGACTTAAATTCCTTAAATGACTGTCAGTTAATTTATGTGATTGCTTGCTTACTGTATTCTAGGCAGATGTAGAGAATAACAGCAAATTAAATACTCAAAAAGGGTGCACTTTCCAATAGAAAAGAAAGATAGTACCCCTTTTCAAGTGAGCAATCTGCCAAAAATATCAGAACTATTGAAAAGAATAAGTTAAAATTAGTTTTCTATAGAGTAAAAAAAAATAAATTTCAGGAAATAAAGCATGAATACTTAGTTACACTCATAGTTGTTAGAGTAAACAGGTCAGCAGTATTAAGAAAGAAATATATGAGCAGTTAATGAAAGTCAGACGTCTTTTCCTGGTGTCACTGGCTGTGAAATTAAGTGTATCTTTGCTTACTGTATTCTAAGTAGATAGAGAATAAAGCAAATTAATTACTCAAAAAGGGGGCACTTTCTGATAGAAAAGCTAGATAGTACCCCTTTTCAAGTGAGCAATCTGCCAAAATTATCAGAACTATTGAAAAGAATAAGTTCCAATCAGTTTTCTATAGGGTAAAAAAAATTAAATTTTAGTTAATAAAGCATGAATATTTTAGTTACAGTCATAGAGTAAACAGGTCAGCAGTATTAAGAAAAAAATATATGAGCACTTAATGAAAGTCAGACTTGGCTGTGAAATTAAGTGTATCTTTTCTTACTGTATTCTACGTAGATATAGGGAATAACAGCAAATAAATTACTCAAAAAGGGAGCACTTTCTGATAGAAAAAAAAAGATTGTACCCCTTTTCAAGTGAGCAATCTGCCAAAATTACTACAACTATTGAAAAGAATAAGTTCAAATCAGTTATCTATAAAGAAAAATTAAATTAAAGAAAATAAAGCATGAATATTTAGTTACACTCATAGTTGTTAGACTAAACAGGTGAGCAGTATAAAGAAAAAAAACATGAGGAGTTAATGAAAGTCAGACTTATTTTCCTGGTGTCACTGGCTGTGAAATTAAGTGTTTCTTTGCTTACTGTATTCTACGTGGATAGAGAATAACAGCAAATTAATTACTCAAAAAGGGTGCACTTTCCAATAGAAAAGAAAGATAGTACCCCTTTTCAAGTGAGCAATCTGCCAAAAATATTAGAACTATTGAAAAGAATAAGTTCAAATCAGTTTTCTATAGAGTAAACAAAATAAATTTGACGAAATAAATCATGAATATTTAGTTACACTCATAATTGTTAGAGTAAACAGGTCAGCAGTATTAAGAAAGAAATATATGAGCAGTTAATGAAAGTCAGACTTATTTTCCTGGTGTCAATGGCTGTGAAATTCAGTGTTTCTTTGCTTACTGTATTCTAGGTAGATATAGAGAATAACAGCAAATTAATTACTCAAAAAGGGGGCACTTTCTGATAGAAAAGCAAGATAGTACCCCCTTTCAAGTGAGCAATCTGCCAAAAATATTAGAACTATTGAAAAGAATAAGTTCAAATCAGTTTTCTATAGAGTAAAAAAAATAAATTTTAGGAAATAAAGCATGAATATTTAGTTACACTCATAGTTGTTAGAGTAAACAGGTGAGCAGTATAAAGAAAAAAAACATGAGGAGTTAATGAAAGTCAGACTTATTTTCCTGGTGTCACTGGCTGTGAAATTAAGTGTTTCTTTGCTTACTGTATTCTACGTGGATAGAGAATAACAGCAAATTAATTACTCAAAAAGGGGGCACTTTCTGATAGAAAAGCAAGATAGTACCCCTTTTCAAGTGAGCAATCTGCCAAAAATACGAGAAATATTGAAAAGAATGTTAAAATTAGTTTTCTATAGAGTAAAAATAAATACATTTTAGGAAATAAAGCATGAATATTTAGTTACACTCCTAGTTGTTAGAGAAAACAGGTGAGCAGTATAAAGAAAAAAAACATGAGTAGTTCCTGAAAGTCAGACTTAAATTCCTTAAATGACTGTCAGTGAATTTATGTGATTCCTTGCTTACTGTATTCTAGGCAGATGTAGAGAATAACAGCAAATTAAATACTCAAAAAGGGTGCACTTTCCAATAGAAAAGAAAGATAGTACCCCTTTTCAGGTGAGCAATCTGCCAAAAATATTAGAACTATTGAAAAGAATAAGTTCAAATCAGTTATCTATAAAGATAAATAAAATTAAATTAAAGGAAAAAAAGCATGAACATTTTAGATACACTCATAACTTTGAAAGATATGATGAAAGTGAAGAGAAAATATATAATAACCATTTGCTTTTATTCTCATGACAGATCTGGGTGGACTAGTTTTCTATAGTGTAAAAAAATTAAATTTTAGGAAATAAAGGATGAATATTTTAGTTACACTCATAGTTGTTAAAGAGGTCAGCAGTATTAAGAAAAATTATATGAGTAGTACCTGAAAGTCAGACTTAAATTCCTTAAATGATTGTCAGTGAATTTAAGTGTTTCTTTGCTTACTGTATTCTAGGCAGATGTAGAGAATAACAGCAAATTAATTACTCAAAAAGGGAGCACTTTCTGATAGAAAAGCAAGATAGTACCCTTTTTCAAGTGAGCAATCTGCCAAAATTATTAGAACTATTGAAAAGAATAAGTTCAAATCAGTTTTCTATAGAGTAAAAAAATAATTTTAGGAAATAAAGCATGAATAGCTGTTAGAGTAAACAGGTCAGCAGTACTAAGAAAAAATTATATAAAGAATTCCTGTAATTCAGACTTCAATTCCTTAAGAGTTTGTGAACTTGTTTCTTTGCTTACTGTATTTCAGCTACATATAGAGAATAACAGCAAATCAATTACTCAAAAAGGGTGCACTTTCCAATAGAAAAAAAAAGATAGTACCCCTTTTCAAGTGAGCAATCTGCCAAAATTATCAGAACTATTGAAAAGAATAAGTTCAAATCAGTTATCTATAGAGCAAAGAAAATTATTTTAAAAGAAATAAAGCATGAACATTTTAGTCACACTCATAACTTTGAAAGATCTGAGGACGGTGTTAGCGGTTGTCCCTATAAATGTCTGTGATTGGAATTCTGATAAAGGGAATGTAAAATATTTTTATCAGTTTTTCTAATGAATTATCTTGTGGAAGGGATAGCATAGGGATGAACAATTATACATTATTGTTACCTGGGTGAGTTAGTGCAAAAAAGTACTAAGATTAGACATAGACAGAATTTTAAGAGCTGTTGTATTAGGTAAATGGTAGGGTTTTCCTTCTTTTCATTTATTAAAGCTTAGTGTAGTAGGTATTCAGGTTCTGGGTTCCTGCTTCCTGGCAAAAATTAAAAAAACTACTGAGGTGGTTGAACAAAACAGGAGGAGCGACACCAGAATAACAAGTGCACCAATGTCAAGAAAGACCAAAGGTTTTGCATGCAAGAAAGTTCAGCAAAATACAGCTAAGTACACGCATCACAGTCTACAACTGTTCAGGGACACTACATTTAGAATTATATATTTACCTGGAAATTGATGCGTTTGCTCATTTTACTGTATTCTAGGCAGATGTAGAGAATAACAGCAAATTAATTACTCAAAAAGGGAGCACTTTCTAATAGAAAAAAAAGATAGTACCCCTTTTCAAGTGAGCAATCTGCCAAAATTATTAGAACTATTGAAAAGAATAAGTTCAAATCAGTTTTCTATAAAGAAAAATTAATTTAAATTAAAGAAAATAAAGCATGAACATTTTAGTTTCTCATAACTTTGAAAGATATGATGAAAATGATGAGAAAATATGTAAGCTAGATAAACACATACATAGATACAGCTATTTCAACATATAACCAAATCAGAAATTCATTCTCTATATACCATGTTGCAGTCTTTGAATGATACACCCACAAAGGAGGCACTTTCTGGAATTCACAGAAAGAGTGTACTTCTTTGTCAGGTTAACCGTGTGCTCTTATTCTCAAGACAGACTTCACAAACAAAAAACTAAGGTGGCCGGTTATCTAAAATGAGAAATATCAAGCAAACTAAATTTGTTCAAGTCCTCCACAGCACCTGGTGGGAGAGCTGGGCACCTAGGGCGGAGGCCCTGAGTGGATCGGGGTGGACCTGGGCATCACCCCGGATATAGCTGTGAGGAAATGCAGAAGGGCTGCTAGAGTTCCACAGTACCTGGTGGGAGCACTGGGCACCTAGAGCAGAGGCCCTGAGTGGATCGGAGTGGACCGGGGAGTCACCCCGGAGAAGGCTGTAAAGGATATGCAGATGAGCTGCAAGTCCTCCACAGCACTTGAAAGGCAGCCGGGTGTAGAGCTGGGCACCTCTCAGCTGAGGAAAAGGCTTACCAGGGGTTAGGCCGAAGCCAGCATTCCTCCCCCTGAGGGTCGACTAATCCTAGCCAAAAAGCACCTGGAAACTCTGGCACCTGGAGCGAGGGCCCTAGGAAGATCAGGGTGGACCTGGGAGTCACCCCGGATACAGCTGTGAGGAAATGCAGAAGGGCTGCAAGTCCTCCACAGCACATGGTGGGAGCGCTGGGCACCTAGAGCGGAGGCCCTGGGTGGATCAGAGAAGTCCTGGGAGTCACCCCGGAGACGACTGTAAAGGATATGCAGATGACCTGCAAGTCCTCCACAGCACCAGAAAGGCAGCCGGGTGTAGAGCTGGGCACCTCTCAGCTGAGGAAAAGGCTTACCAGGGGTTAGGCCAAAGCCAGCATTCCTCCCCCTGAGGGTCGCCTAATCCTAGCCAAAAAGCACCTGGAAACTCTGGCACCTGGAGCGAGGGCCCTAGGAAAATCGGGGTGGATTTGGGAGTCACCCCGGATACAGCTGTGAGGAAATGCAGAAGGGCTGCAAGTCCTCCACAGCACCTGGTGGGAGCGCTGGGCACCTAGAGCGGAGGCCCTGAGTGGATCGGAGTGGACCTGGGAGTCACCCCGGAGAAGGATGTAAAGGATATGCAGATGAGCTGCAAGTCCTCTACAGACTTATTTTCCAGGTGTCAATGGCTGTGAAATTAAGTGTATCTTTGCTTACTGTATTCTATGTAGATATAGAGAATAACAGCAAATTAATTACTCAAAAAGGGAGCACTTTCTAATAGAAAAAAAGATAGTACCCCTTTTCAAGTGAGCAATCTGCCAAAATTATTAGAACTATTGAAAAGAATAAGTTCAAATCAGTTTTCTGTAGAGCAAAAAAATAAATTTTAGGAAATAAAGCATGAATAGTTGTTAGAGTAAACAGGTCAGCAGTACTAAGAAAAAATTATATAAAGAGTTCCTGAAATTCAGACTTCAATTCCTTAAGAGACTGTGAACTTATTTCTTTGCTTACTGTATTTCAGCTAGATATAGAGAATAACAGCATATCAATTACTAAAAAAGGGTGCACTTTCCAATAGAAAAAAAAAGATAGTACCCCTTTTCAAGTGAGCAATCTGCCAAAATTATCAGAACTATTGAAAAGAATAAGTTCAAATCAGTTATCTATAGAGCAAAGAAAATTAATTTAAAAGAAATAAAGCATGAACATTTTAGTCACAGTCATAACTTTGAAAGATCTGAGGACGGTGTTAGCGGTTGTCCCTATAAATGTCTGTGATTGGAATTCTGATAAAGGGAATGTAAAATATTTTTATCAGTTTTTCTAATGAATTATCTTGTGGAAGGGATAGCATAGGGATGAACAATTATACATTATTTTTACCTGGGTGAGTTAGTGCAAAAAAGTACTAAGATTAGAGATAGACTGTATTTTAAGAGCTGTTGTATTAGGTAAATGGTAGGGTTTTCCTTCTTTTCATTTATTAAAGCTTAGTGTAGTAGGTATTCAGGTTCTGGGTTCCTGCTTCCTGGCAAAAATTTAAAAAACTACTGAGGTGGTTGAACAAAACAGGAGGGCGATACCAGAATAACAAGTGCACCAATGTCAAGAAAGACCAAAGGTTTTGCATGCAAGAAAGTTCAGCAAAATACAGCTAAGTACATGCATCACAGTCTACAACTGTTCAGGGACACTATATTTAGAATTATATATTTACCTGGAAATTGATGCGTTTGCTCATTATAAAGTGGGGAAATTTGATCCCTGAAAAAGAAAAGTGACACAAAGAATCAATTCTTTGATGGGATTATTAGTTGAAATAAATTCTAAGTAACAACATAATTAAGCAGCATTTATACTTATCTGATAGATTTTGATGAAGGCTTGGATAAATGAAGATTAGTAGTTGGAGGTAGACATGTTGTCTACAATTTAAAGGAAAAGTTGCAGTTTACATTTGCTTATTCTTATAATACAATATAAAACTGTTTGCATTTTGGAATTTGTATTTATATATGATTGAACATATAAATATTACGTTTTAAATACAGCTGTTTATTAAAAGAGAAACTATTTATTGCAAGTATTTAAAGAACCCATCTGGTGCAATAAATTATTTCAATTTAATTCATTATTTAGTGTGCAACATTGTTATTATTACAATTCTGAACATCAAGGGAAATTCGACTAACATTCAAAGTTGCACACTCTATAGTTAAAAGAATTTCTAAATTTTTCTGTAAAACTTCACAATGGTGAGTGTGGGCGTGGGGAACCCCTGAACCGTGATCGGAACATCCAATCACCCTATTTTCACCTCATCATTTGTAGAAGTTGTACATTACACTCATAGTTGTTAGAATAAACAGATCAGTAGTATTAAGAAAAAATTATATGAGGAGTACCTGAAAGTCAGACTTAAATTCCATAAATGATTGTCAGTGAATTTAAGTGTTTTGTTTGCTTACTGTATTCTAGGCAGATGTAGAGAATAACAGCAAATTAATTACTCAAAAAGGAGCACTTTCCATAGAAAAGAAAGATAGTACCCCTTTTCAAGTGAGCAATCTGCCAAAATTATCAGAACTATTGAAAGAATAAGTTCCAATCAGTTTTCTATAGAGTAAAAAAAATTAAATTTTTGTTAATAAAGCATAAATATTTTAGTTACAGTCATAGTTAGAGTAAACAGGTCAGCAGTATTAAGAAAAAATTATATGAGTAGTTCCTGAAAGTCAGACTTGAATTCCTTAAATGACTATCAGTGAATTTAAGTGTTTCTTTGCTTACTGTATTCTAGGCAGATGTAGAGAATAACAGCAATTAATTAGTCAAAAAGGGAGCACTTTTTGATAGAAAAAAAAGATAGTACCCCTTTTCAAGTGAGCAATCTGCCAAAAATACGAGAACTATTGAAAAGAATAAGTTAAAATTAGTTTTCTATAGAGTAAAAAAAATAAATTTTAGGAAATAAAGCATGGATATTTAGTTACACTCATAGTTGTTAGAGTAAACAGGTCAGCAGTATAAAGAAAAAAAACATGAGGGGTTAATGAAAGTCAGACTTATTTTCCTGGTGTCACTGGCTGTGAAATTAAGTGTATCTTTGCTTACTGTATTCTACGTAGATAGAGAATAAAGCAAATTAATTACTCAAAAAGGGGGCACTTTCTGGTAGAAAAGCTAGATAGTACCCCTTTTCAAGTGAGCAATCTGCCAAAATTATCAGAAGTATTGAAAGAATAAGTTCCAATCAGTTTTCTATAGAGTAAAAAAAATTAAATTTTTGTTAATAAAGCATGAATATTTTAGTTACAGTCATAGTTAGAGTAAACAGGTCAGCAGTATTAAGAAAAAAATATATGAGCACTTAATGAAAGTCAGACTAATTTTCCTGGTGTCACTGGCTGTGAAATTAAGTGTTTCTTTGCTTACTGTATTCTACGTGGATAGAGAATAACAGCAAATTAATTACTCAAAAAGGGGGCACTTTCTGATAGAAAAGCAAGATAGTACCCCTTTTCAAGTGAGCAATCTGCCAAAATTACTACAACTATTGTAAAGAATAAGTTCAAATCAGTTATCTATAAAGAAAAATTAAATTAAATTAAAGGAAATAAAGCATGAATATTTAGTTACACTCATAGTAGTTAGGGTAAACAGGTCAGCAGTATTAAGAAAAAATTATATGAGTAGTTCCTGAAAGTCAGACTTAAATTCCTTAAATGACTGTCAGTGAATTTATGTGATTGCTTGCTTACTGTATTCTAGGCAGATGTAGAGAATAACAGCAAATTAAATACTCAAAAAGGGTGCACTTTCCAATAGAAAAGAAAGATAGTACCCCTTTTCAAGTGAGCAATCTGCCAAAAATATCAGAACTATTGAAAAGAATAAGTTCAAATCAGTTTTCTATAGAGTAAAAAAAAATAAATTTCAGGAAATAAAGCATGAATATTTTAGTTACAGTCATAGTTAGAGTAAACAGGTCAGCAGTATTAAGAAAAAAATATATGAGCACTTAATGAAAGTCAGACTTATTTTCCTGGTGTCACTGGCTGTGAAATTAAGTGTTTCTTTGCTTACTGTATTCTAGATAGATATAGAGAATAACAGCAAATTAATAACTCAAAAAGGGAGCACTTTCTGATAGAAAAGCAAGATAGTACCCCTTTTCAAGTGAGCAATCTGCCAAAAATATTAGAACTATTGAAAAGAATAAGTTCAAATCAGTTATCTATAAAGATAAATAAAATTAAATTAAAGGAAAAAAAGCATGAACATTTTAGATACACTCATAGTTGTTAGAGTTGATGAAAGTGAAGAGAAAATATATAATAACCATTTGCTTTTATTCTCATGACAGATCTGGGTGGACTAGTTTTCTATAGAGTAAAAAAAAATTAAATTTTAGGAAATAAAGGATGAATATCTTAGTTACACTCATAGTTGTTAGAGGG